>NW_016913695.1:572686-631405 GCF_001483705.2 Eufriesea mexicana | reverse complement strand
TTGATTATGTAACGATCTCCGTAAAGTATCTCGTTATGCAGATGACGATAAAGTTTGGAAATTAGAAACAAAAATTAAATAACAAAATAGTAATGAAAATCGAAGATTTTTAAATATTAGCTTAGGTCAGATTTCTTCAAAGTGAAAAACGATTCTTGTTTCTCTAAAATTCATCTGCACACCTTTGTTCTCTTCTCCCGTCTGTTTGCGCTGAAAGAATTCTGCGATTGAATTCATGAGTGAAAGAATGGATGCGAGAATACACGTATAGGTTCATTAAGTGTGTGAACCATAGGGAAGCAAAAAAAAAAAATAACCAAATATACAAAAACAATATCAATCTTGACGTGGTCCACAGTAGTTTGCAGAATATAAGAATTATTATTTTTATTTTTTCACACTGACCAAAACATACGATTCTTTTTCATATATGATAGAATAAATGAAAACCTGGTAAATGCTCGATTCGTTGGACGATCTCTAACAATTTTTCATTTTTCCTTTTTTTTCTTTTTTTTTTTTTTTTCAAATATATTTCGTACGTATCGAAAGTATCTAGAAAAACAATGAAAACAAAAAAGAAGATCGTTCAATGTTTCTGCACTGGCCAAACCGCTACTTTTGTCTACTTGCATCGAGTACTATGGCTGCTGCAATAGTATATATATATACATGCAGTGACATTTTACACATTATAATAGTACCATTTACTGTAATTTAATAGAGTACAGTGGCAATGATAATCTAATCAGCTTTACAGAGAGAAGAAAAAAATACATTAGAATAGAACCTTGTCTCTCAAAAAGCTGAAAGAAAAAAAAAAAAAAAGAAAAAAAACAAAAAAACAAAACGACTGTGTTACTTTTTACGTGTATCTTCTTTTTATCGAAAATGTGCTTTTTTTACTATTGATTATACATAACTTAAAGACCTTTAACGATAGCCTAAACGAGACACAGTCGAATGATAAGTCTATGCACTCTGTGCATTAGAATTCGCTGTATTATTTTAGATAAGTAATTTTTTTAAATTTACACAATTGAAAGTACTGAATCGCCTAACTGCCTAAAAAAAAAAAAGAAAAAAAAAGATAAATGCTGATCATTATCGGTGAACAGCTCAAGAAAAGAAAAGACCAATAACTTTTGCAACGATTCACCAACGATACGCTGTTTTTTTTAAATAATAGTTCTGCTCGAATTTTTAAATCATACCAGATGATAGAGCTAGCTACATCATAAGAAAAAAACATTGTGTCGTTATTAACAGTGATTTGAAGTATTTACATTTGTTTTAACGAATATCTATTTAAATCCATACTTCGATTGAATTTTAAAACGTTGTAAACAAAATTTGTTTTTAAATTTGTGTTTGAATTAACGATCTCTTTTACTTCTTAACGACTATAATATATCTTCTTTAATTGTGATTAGCAGAATGAATAATGATATAAAGATATATTTTATTTTCTATACGTAAATCATGTGAGAAATCACATATCGATATATCTTAAACAGAAATGTTCAACAATCGATCGAATTTCTCTTAATCTTTAATTACAGTATAATTTAATATAAGAGATACATACTAGCGATATCGATTTGTTGAATCAAAGACAAATGAATTTCCTAATGGCTAATGATGATGATGATATGATGATGATGATGATGATGATGATAATGGTTATGATGATGATGATGATGATTATGATGATGGTGGTGATGATAATGATAGTGATGATGATGATTATGATGATGATGATGATGGTGGTGATGATGATGATGTGAGAAACAAGGTTTTAGTGATGTCATGAGACGAAACTCGAAATTTTACTTAGAACGATGAAATAAACATGGGAAAAATTAAAGAACAAAATAGCTCAAAACAGAGCAAATTGATGCAAAATGAAATGCATATCTCTCCGAAATGGTTGGAACAATTTTTAAGTAGCCCGATTCTGTTAGGATTTGATACTAGCTTTGTATACCAATATATCTATATACAATGAAAAAAAAGATCACTATTTATTATTAATTATTAATTATTATTATTATTAATTATTATTATTATTATTATTACTATTACTATTATTACAATACTACTATTACTGCCGTATCGAGTCTCAGTCCAAGAGTACACCGAATACATATGTATCAATCTCTCTCTATTAATGAGAAGAAAAGAAGGGAGGAGATAGAAATAAAAAAAAAAAAAAAAAAAAAAAAAAAAAAAAAAAAAAGAAAAAAAAAAGAAAAGAAGGATCATAAAAAACGTGGCTGCATATTTTGAGACGTCTTTTGAACACGTATAATGAATATATATACACATGCTGATTAAATTTGTCATGTGACATAATTATTCTCTGTACGAGAAAAATGGATGATATACAACCACACAATTTACAGATACCACACAATTTTATCATACATGCGTAACGATACACATCATACTGTATATTTTATGTAAGGCTTTAAATGTTTCATCAAATAACTATTATAATATATCTATATATTTGTATCGATCGTTTTCCCTGCCCTGGTCATAATTTAGGTCCGAAATTGTATCAGCGTCCTAAAATAATTTGTAATTAATGTCCGACATACTTTGTGAAAACTCTTCGAAAAGAATATATTTTCAATTGATCATCTCTATAGCTAGAATTCTCCAGGTGTTTACTATTATAATATATTAATTATAGAAATGTGTAAACAACTACATATTTTCGTTTATTATGCTAAGAAGGTTGAAAAAGAAAAATTACTTTTCGTGTTCTTATAAAGCAAGACGTGCACACAATTACTTAAATCGCCTGTTTTTATAAATGGTATTTTAAAAATGTCATTGAATTGTCATCATGGCGGCTCATGAAAAAATAATTTATTAAATTACATAACTTGAAATCTCCATAGTCGGGCCTTAATTACAGACTTTCCTACGGATCTCCGCTTTTCTGTCTTGTTTAACGTTAACATTATCTTGCACTGTTTAATGTATGTTGAATGCACTGTATCTCTGCAAATCTTTTATAACTCATTCTCGTTTACTTCAAAATTCGAAAAACTGAAATTCGCTGTGTTTCAGTGTCACCAAAGCGTCGCATTTGAAACGAGATTGAGTCGAATTGCAGAGATCAGTTACTTCACTTGTGATGGAACTCGTGATGCATTCAGCTCAGAAATGTGTACTCGGAGCAAACCCTCGTCTCACTATCTATTTAATGGGCATTTGCCATGTCGGAAACATCAGTTACTTCAAATATATTCTCTTGAATATGACATCAACAAACTGACTTGTTAATAAAATATACGTTTTTTAACTTCCAGTTCATAAATGATGAAATTGTCGGTAGAGTGATCAAGTAAAAATATTTCACGCTTTAGTAACACATTTCTGTGCTTGTTGTTAGGTTACAATTTTTCAGCTATAATTCGATGAAGGGTTCACCGAAAGTAGGACCAACAATATCATTCCGTTGCCATGACGAAAAGAACGCGGTCCACGTATACATTCTTTCCCCCCTTAACGTTCTTTCGTTTGCCGAGACCTGCATTGTGGGAGAACAGGACCTACGGTTTCGCAACGTGATACACCATATAATTATGTGTAAAATTGTAAAATTCGTCTCAGGGGTCCGGGCGAAAGGGACATATGTTTTCTTTCTTTCCCGCGAAATGCGGTTGCACTTTGGTCCTTTTTGGTCCCTAGATTCATTTGTGAAAGAAAACAGAAATCATTTTTCGCCCGTTCTCCAAGAACGATATATAGATTGTATTTTTGGCTTATTATTGTAAGACTGACTATGTTGCTATATTAAAGATTGCTTCGAAAATAATTACAGCTATATCACTAGTCTATGTGCCTTCAATTCCCCAAATCCTTTGGATTATACATTTATTTACAAATATTCCATGATTCCAGTGTACCATGTTATTAAACATGAATGTTTAAAAGTATGATAAATCCATTACAATTATAGAACATTACAATTATAAAAAATATAAGCTACATAATCTAATTTCTTACGTATCTTATAAGAGGAGTGTAAGTCCTTCGGGTCACCAATTTAGTTGAAACTTTACAGGTTTATAAATTTCATCATGCAGTTCAAGAATATATATATTATAGCCGCAACTACTCAATAGTTTTTGACATATTTGCGATTAAAGTTTTACTACTTATACAATTATAAATTGTTTCTAAGAATTTTCAAGTGAATTACCAACGACATTCGAGAATTCCTATGCTGGGGGTCTGAGGTTCGCTTCCGTCCATTGTTGGTAGATTTTTTCAATTTATTTTTTATTTTGTATTCATTTGTAAATAAAATTTCTGAATAAAAAAATTTATTTTTTATGCTTTCTTATGTTAGTATATATTTATTACAAAATAATAAGGATATTATACAAGAAAAACACTTTTCTATAGCGATCTTATTTACTACAGAAAGAAAACGAAAATATAAATAATCATTAGATACGGGAAATACAAAACCTATCGCTCATGTAAGTATTAATTATTAAATTAAACATTGTATAAGAACGTTGCCTGTAATTTCAACTTTGCTGTGCAGCTATGAATGTTCATGAATTAATTATAGAAACTTGGAAATTTATTAATTTTCTACTGCCGAATTGATTTATTAAGATTTTAAATTCTTTTAAGATTAATAATTTTTACCGCCTGCGATCAACGCCATCTATGATTTGGGCTCAAAAAGCAAGAAAGTAATAGGAATATAGAATAGGCAAGGAGGTCGTCGAAGAGCTGGTCACCTGACAGACAAGGACAGAGAGGGGATAGAAAAGGATAGAAGGATTCCGACAGAGAAAAATTAATAAATTACTCAATTTCCGTAATTAATTTATGAACTTTTATAATTTCATTGCAAAGCTGGAACTTCAAGCAACATTCTTATATAATATTCGTAAAGAATTTAACACTAATTTGTTAGTTATTAATTATCGTTTTATGGCATCTATAATTTCGTAACGACGACCATCACGATCTTCCGTGAAAATATTTTATACTAAACGAAACTAGATGCAAAATGTTAACAAAAGTGATATGTGATTATGCAGAAGATAGTAATTAATGAAAAACTAATGGCGTCTTCAACAACAATTCAAACACTGCGTAGAGTAATCATTAATAATTAATTAATTAGGGACAAATTTATATCGAAAAATGTATTGGAAAGTACTTGAAGGATCTGCCTTTACGATGCAATTATAAAAGTTCACAAATTAATCACTGATATTGAGTAATTAATGAATTTTCCACTGCCGAATTGATTTATTAAAATGTATCAAGAGCACATAACCAGAGTTAGTAAACTATTCGAGGAACATCGGAGCCATCTTTGATTTTGGACTCAAAACTCGAGTTGGGTAATAGGAACACAGAATGTACGTGGAGCTCATTGGAACAAACACCTCGCTCCATCTGTGTTCTCGTTGCGGAACTTGAGCTTGGAGTCTAAAATCGTAGATGGCACTGATGTTACTCGAACCGAACGACTTACACTCTCCTTGTTAGATATACATTTCAAAGATCAGTACTTACGATTTACATTTTAACTGCGAACAATGATAACGTGCTTTATTAATAGGTTATGTAAATTAAAAATTTTTAATATTTAATTTTTTTATTTAGAAAGATATTTTATGGAATAAATATAGATGATTGAATTATATTTTTAGTATTTATTCGTATAAAGATAATAAAACTTAAAAATATGTTCAACGCACATTAAATGCTCTTCGATTATACATCTTCAGGTGGATAACGTGAGCGAACAACCAACTTTATAAAAATTTGATTTACAAATAATTTAATGTATATTATGATACGTTAGAATTTAATAAAAATTACATGATGTTTAATTAATTTCAAGATCTAGTACTATAATAAGATAGGTACTATATTTAATATCTTTCATTTTATACGCTCGCATATTAAACGATTTATTAATATTACATGTTATTATTTTAAAGCAGACTTTTTTTTGGACGGTATAATTAATGTTATATTCACTACGATAATATTTGAAAATATGCGACAATATTATAAAAGATATTTAATCATCCAATAACATTATATGTTTGATATTTATAGAAACAAAAATGAATATTAAATTACTATTTCGTACACTAATAATTTATTAATTAAACAATTATATCGCACATCTCCAAAATATCAACGATATAACATTTTCTCCTAAAACTTACAAGTTAATTATCTTACTTAATAAGTATCATATTAATAAAAATAGATCTTTGATTGTCAAACAGACAAATAACTGTACGAAAGAATACAGATTTTCCTTAAAGGCAAAATACATTTAAACAAATGCCTTTATATATTTTCAAGTTTCAAAAAATACATGAGCGTGTAATAAAATGATGTTAATATTCATAGTTTCCTTTCTAACCTACTATTTACAAATTGCCAAGCAATAGCAACTTTTCTTAATTGGAATGTAAATCTTTGATTCATAAATTAATAGTGTTCAAGAGGCATTATGAAGGGACAATTTATGAGCACAAATTTTTTTTAAAGTTACTAACATACAAATGAAGTAAAATTTCTCTAGAGAAAAGTTACACTTGAAAAGTAGAACAGAAAATATAGGTTATGTAAATTAAAAATTTTTAATATTTAATTTTTTTATTTAGAAAGATATTTTATGGAATAAATATAGATGATTGAATTATATTTTTAGTATTTATTCGTATAAAGATAATAAAACTTAAAAATATGTTCAACGCACATTAAATGCTCTTCGATTATACATCTTCAGGTGGATAACGTGAGCGAACAACCAACTTTATAAAAATTTGATTTACAAATAATTTAATGTATATTATGATACGTTAGAATTTAATAAAAATTACATGATGTTTAATTAATTTCAAGATCTAGTACTATAATAAGATAGGTACTATATTTAATATCTTTCATTTTATACGCTCGCATATTAAACGATTTATTAATATTACATGTTATTATTTTAAAGCAGACTTTTTTTTGGACGGTATAATTAATGTTATATTCACTACGATAATATTTGAAAATATGCGACAATATTATAAAAGATATTTAATCATCCAATAACATTATATGTTTGATATTTATAGAAACAAAAATGAATATTAAATTACTATTTCGTACACTAATAATTTATTAATTAAACAATTATATCGCACATCTCCAAAATATCAACGATATAACATTTTCTCCTAAAACTTACAAGTTAATTATCTTACTTAATAAGTATCATATTAATAAAAATAGATCTTTGATTGTCAAACAGACAAATAACTGTACGAAAGAATACAGATTTTCCTTAAAGGCAAAATACATTTAAACAAATGCCTTTATATATTTTCAAGTTTCAAAAAATACATGAGCGTGTAATAAAATGATGTTAATATTCATAGTTTCCTTTCTAACCTACTATTTACAAATTGCCAAGCAATAGCAACTTTTCTTAATTGGAATGTAAATCTTTGATTCATAAATTAATAGTGTTCAAGAGGCATTATGAAGGGACAATTTATGAGCACAAATTTTTTTTAAAGTTACTAACATACAAATGAAGTAAAATTTCTCTAGAGAAAAGTTACACTTGAAAAGTAGAACAGAAAAATTATAAAGAATTTTTTAATCCGATCTACAAAAAGAAAAAAGGCACAAAATAGAATATAAAATAAAATTCGTATAGAATAAAAGAGAGATGGAATGAAAAATATCTAAATTTGTAAAATTTATTAAATATTCATTTAAGTAAAAATTATTACTAAAAGATCTAAACAAATTTTTTTGGTGTATTATACTGGTAAAAGTCGATTTCGACTTAGTTTTATTTGTACTTAAAAACTCTTTGCCTCCTAGAACACATTACTTTAACCATTTAGGTTTCGAATTATTAAAGATATACATAGAAGTGTGAAAACATTTGAATAAATCGATATTTTGTCGATTAACAACGTGAATAAAAATACATAATACGCTTTAAAGTTAAAAAATGTATAAAAATATTGTTTTGCTAAAATTTCTATACCTGTATGCTAGATTAAAGTGTCTGATACATGTTAACAAATCACAAATGGACGGCTTCTTTTCTTTGTAAATAAATGGATAAAATGTTATAGTAAAGAAAATAATTATTAGTTGAAATAACTGGAACTTGTAAATTATTTTGCTTCAGATACTAGTCCAGTTTTGCACCAAAATATTTAACAAATTTAAAAACAATACTGTAAAATAAAAATTGAAAAGGCAATATCGAATAAAATGTAAAATCATGGATATTTACTTAACAGTTCCCGGATATGTTAAGTATTAAAATTAACCCACGCTAAACTCTCGAGTTCGAAAATATCTCATCATGACAACCAGGATAGATATTACAACCAAAAAACCTGTTGGTGTAACCAACATCGTGGCAGTGTTATAAATCGGACAGTAAGGACATTGAGAACTACCGCAAACTTCACAAATATTTAGCGTGTAAGTAGGTAGAGCATCAAATATAGTTTCGTTGAAACGCTCTGAAAAGACATAATAAATATTTTATACATAACTTTTATTAAAATCTTAATAACTTAAATTAACTTAATTACGATTATTTACCTGGAGAATAATAATCGTAAACTCTAATAGGAAGATATCGTGACATATTTGCAATTGGGAACCATCTCTCTATCGTGAAATTCACACACGTTTCTTCTTCATCCAAGTAATCAAAATAAAAGAGTACTTTTCTTTCCTGAAATCGCGCTCTCTGAAGATTCCTTACCTGTCTCGATCGGATGTATCTATCCAATGTCTGTTGTTGAATTATATAACCTGTAGGAATAGCTACATCTAACACCGCCATTCCAGAACGCGAAGATTCATTTGTATTTATCCACCTGTGAAAAAAGTCAGTAAGTTTAAGCAAATATTAAACAAAATAAGTTACCATATTTAAATATCGATATTATACCTCTGACAACTAAGATACGAAATATGAGATTGATTTCTACCATGGAAATTTGCTCTGGTAACCAGATCGAAAGACCTAACTGGTGGTTGTGTTTGGAATTTTGCAATATCTACATTATATTGCACTGACATTTGCAGAATTGCATATCCAGCACCTTTTGCTTGAACTCTCACTGTTCCCCATGCTTCTGGTATCTACAATCATAAAATAGAAATTAATTAAAAAAATATATCATTTTTTCAAATATGTACCCACCTCTATTGTTTGAAGCTTTGCAAGATTATTATCATTGACAAATAATGTTTTAGTCTGTCCTGGAAGAGCTGTGGCTTCCACAGTAACAGTCAATGAACTAACATCTCGAATTCTTGATCTGACTGTATAATCCATTAACGCTTTCATCGCCCATGCAGTATCTTGCGTGGAAGCCCAACCACCGTCTGTTAATCTCTGAGCGTTCAACCACTTTACTATAGGCTCTATCATTATTTCTTGTCGAGCAACGTGCACTAAAAGAGCATATGCAGTGGTTTCGATATTTTCTGAGTCGTACATGTACGGTAAACGTGGAAGGAGAAATGGTTTTTGATTCTCTAGCTTATAAGGAGGAAGAGGTACTTGTTCTCTGCCCCAATAAGTTAATCCCCCTTCTCTACGGGCATGTCTAGTTAATATATTAAAGGCTTGTCCAGCTGTAGAAGCTTTTGCCAATAACAGAGCATACGATACTATCGCTATTTCGTAAGGTTTTCCACGGTCCTCCAATAACTTTAGATTTCTTTCCAACCATTTGACTGCACTAATTGCACTTACAGCAACTTGAGTTCCTAAACCCTCAGGCAAATCCTTTACACTTTGCAATGTGATTAAAACGTGAGCTGTAAGACTAATATTTCTATGTGCTATTATATCATTATCATAATTTAGAGAACTGTTCATTTTACGATCAGGTAACCATGCAATTTCATAAAATGATCCTTCAGGTGTTTGATATTTTAGTAACCAAGATACAGCCTGAGCTATTACTTCGGGATCGATATAAAGATAGTTCTCCCATTCATAAAACCGTGCTTCTTGTAAAACACGAGCGCAGTATGCTGTTAGCCAAACGCTCGAAGTAGACTGATTCCAATCGCTGCGGAATAAGCTGAACGATCCATCGGGATTCATAAACGAAAGTTGTCTCTGATAACCAATATTCATGTAATAGAAACTTTCCTTTTCTTGTGTCCTGTTACGTTGATTAATCAAACGCATATACAATGTTGTGTACAAATTGGCAGCAAAACTAAACATATTTTGCTCTGCACAGTCCATAGGCAGATCCATAAGACTTGTGGCGTTAACGGGCATTGTTGGAAAAATAGGACCAACAACATCTCCAACCAAACTTATTACTGCTTTGTTTGACCCGAATACATAGTAACGTTTTTCATCATAAGGTATAATAGGTGTCTCTGTGATGTTAACGTGCATATATTGAAATACGTACGCACGATTACTAAGGTCAAGTAGTATAGACTGATGCCTATGCTGAGGAAGACCATCAGCTTCCACGTGTAAATTACGAGTAACTGAATCTCTTCCAATTACAGTAGTGGCATAAATATGTACTTTAATATCTCCAAGTCTTACTGGTACAATAGGTAGATATACAATAGCAGCATCCTGAGCAGGGATCCAAATAAAAAACTGGTGTTCACCAAAAGACGTACGTGGTTTATATGATTGTACAATACCGTTATCTTCAACATGAACAAATTTATAGTCTTTGGAACCAGCTAAAATTACTACAGCTTCTATATTTTGACGCAAATAATTAAAAACAGAGACGCGGATACCGACTTGCTCTCCTTGCTTACTGTGACTAGGCATTTCCACATTAATATAGAAAGACAAACCTCCCATATATCCAATGGCTTTTGGCAACATACCAAAACCCATGCTGGGAGACATACTAAATGCTGTAACCATCCAATGAACTGGTCTTCTTGGCACATTTATATTGAAAATATGTCTACCATGAGGGCCTATATTGATATCCCTCCATAACCAAACGTTTTCGTATTGTCTTTGTAGTCTGTTAAATCGCCATTTTCTGAACAATGCTATGTCGGTAACATTTTTATATTCACAGGCTGTCTCATCGGTGCCATCATCGCAGTCGTATACTCCATCACATTTCTTGTCTAGTCTATAACACTTCCCAGAGAGACATTCACCATATCCTTGAGTTATATCACAATTGTCAGGTCTTCGATAGACAAAGGCATCTGTGAAGACTACTAATCCAATGTATTCAAACGTTCTATTTGCGTCTATACCAAAAGTTGAAGATGGAAAATAAACAACTTCATCTGGATCACCTTCATGGAACAACCAAGTATGAGAGTGAGTTCCATTTGTATCTTCATCGAAATGAGCCATTTTTGATATGACATTGGCATATGTTAATTCATTTCCTGCTTGCATTGTAAAGAAAGACCTATCTATACCTGAAAGAGCAACATATGCACCTGGTTCTCCATAAATAGCTATTTCAACATTTTCACCTGTCCTGGCTTTTTTATTATTAATGAATACAGTGAAATTGTTACGTGAAATGCCATTTACTGAAAAAGTTAGAGAATCTACTACTACATTGCCATATTGTCCAACATGATATACAACTGCAGTTGCAACAGGAGCCATTTCTGCACTTAGAGGAACAGCAAACGTTTTTATATTGTGTTGCATATTATCTTGTCCAGTTAAAAGTATATTACCTTTTGCCATAATGAGATAATTAAAAGTATCAATATAGAAATTTGTTTGAATATGAAATATCATATATTCTCCAACTTTAGGTTTTTCTGTGGACGTTGAGATTTTTATATGTTGTTGATTCGGCGATTCGTAAGCCAATAATAATAATTCAGCTTGTGTCTTAAAACCTTCTCCATTAGTCAGGTAAGCGAAAACCTTCATAGAAGAGATGTCGTTAAGAATCTGTTGTGCATGATCCATATTATGCTCAAGTCCAAGTTGCTTTCTTAAATCGATTTTGGTAGACCAAATACCTTCATTGTCTGACGAATGTTTTAAATACTGAGTTTCTAATGTTCGGCGGCCACCTGTTTTCATTTCTATATCCGCACGAATTTCCATTATAGCTCCTTTTAATTGTGTTGGTCTCAATGCTGAATTATCATGGAATGACGCAACTAGATTTAAAGTAAATGGCATTGTTGGTTTGAAAACTTGTGGTGTTCCACCTAAAAATCGTACTTTTGTAGTAGAGTTAAAAATACGAGCTGTAGAATAACCTGTAATTATTTCTTCTAGAAATCTTTCACCAACTGTTGCAGTTATAGTGACTTCTACACCACTTGCACTTGGTACAAAATTTAACAATTCTGACATTGGATATCGGAAATCATACGTTCCATTAAAAAATCTCAACACAGGCACCTTATTTTCAAAATAATTTGATACTTTCAACCACGAAGGATAATACTCATCGAAATAGAAGTATCTTTCTGCTGGTTCAGAAGTAGATTCTGTGTATGTTCTATCTAGTGGTTTAAACTGTGCTTTTAAAGTTAAGTTTCCTCTTACTGGTGCTCCACTAGTATAATTTGCTTGGATTACACCATATATGTATGGATCATTATCAAAAAAGAATGCAGGCATTGTAACATTAACTTCAAAACGTGTTTGATAGTATTCTTCAACTAAAAAAGTTTTCTCTTCTACTTGACTTTGAGCTATCACTTGTATAATCCATTCTCCAAAAACTGGTTGATCAGAAAGCTGATATGATAAAGATACTGTTCCTAAATTACTCTGTCTGCTTAACCATCTTCTCATTATTCTTCTATAAGGGTCTAACATATAAACATCTATAGGATTATTGAATGCTTTGAGTTCAGTATTTATTGGTATAGTTCTGAATCGTACAGTTTCTCCTTGCATGTATACAGGTTTATCTAATTGAATAAAAATGGTCATTGCTCTTTGTGAAAATGTAAGTTTGGTTTCATTTGAAAACGCTTGACCACCAGTTAAGCTGTTATATGTTCCTTCCACTTTTAATCTATATTCTCCATCGACAGATGTAGATGGTAATCTCAACATTAAAGTTTCTGGTATACCTTCCTTTACTTCTTGAAAATCTGCTGCTATCTCTACTCTATTTTTCTGAATGGATGCACGTACCACCATTGGTAATGGACTATATAAAACATTCACATCTAATCGATAAATCTGTCCTGGTCTAACCATTCGAGATGCGACCACAAAGTAAGTACTATAAAAATAATTATACAAAAATATTTCAGAATTGTTATATTTTTAATAAATTTAAGTGAATTTTTCTAAATATTATACATATGAATCATTTATTTTGAAAACAAATTTAATGTAGTATGTTGATATTTTTAATTGTTTCTTATTTTTTTATTATCTATAAAACTTACGCCTCTTTTATTATAATACTGTCTGTTGGGTTTCCAGAATTTCGTAACCCGAATCCAGTTTGATCTTTATCGTCGAATCGATTCCAAGGAATGCGCGTTGATTCAGTTGAATCTTGCGAAAACTGACCATTCCCGCAAGCAAAGGTTAAAGCGAAAATCCAGATCAACATTTTCTACAATATAGAACAATTAACTATATATGACACTTTACACCAAATGAAAAGGTTCATTTTTTCATAAAAATAGAGTTGAGAAAGAAACTGTTGTGTTGTGTACTGTGATTAAAACCAGCGGTCAACGCCCAAAATACACATTAACTGACTAGTATTCCACTCTCACTTACCTCGAATGAATTATTTTTTTTCATCAAATCTACATATCACAGTTGATATCCACTGATACACACTTATGCATTCGAAAAATTAAAAAACTTTTTCTTTTAAATATTAAATTCGTCGAACATGCATCAAAAAAGAATTCATGATTAGGAGTGGTCACTTACATACACTCCACTGTATTTGGTTCGTCACAGAAAGTGACTTATGCATACATAGCTTAAGAGAGGAGGTAATACCTACCTATATATGCGACATCTTTAGAAACTGTTTATGTACTACATTGTTAATTATTACGAAACTTTTGTTTCTTTAATTTATTTCATTCGTTGACTTTTTATTTTTTATTTCATATAATAAAATGTGATTATTCGTTACATTTTTAAATTAATACATAAAAATATATTTTTTATTTTAAGTTAAAAAGGAGTAAATTAATACATATAAATTTAATATGTATATTTTTTCTATATTCTTTTTAACGTTTTTTCGCATAAGGATATTCTTTTTATTTATATCAAATTTAGTTCTTCATTGTTCTCATTGTCATTAAATATTAATAACGTAATCATTATTATTGTCCTGTGCAAATATTACCAGCGCACCCAACATTAATACATGTTCTATGTTCTGTAATGAACGTTCGATTGATAACAATGTCAGATTCTTCTTGAACCACTTTTTTGAATCCTTTCCGTCGAGTTCTTTCAACATCAAATTTAATTTCTTCAATTTCTATGTTCGGAATTTTTGGCGGATAATTCGGTGGAATTATATTTGGAGGATATCCATCTTTTTGTTGTAGTTCTTTACAAATCAATACCAAACCAGCTATGTTTATTGGCCTCGGAGGAGTATCTAATTCACTTTCCTCAAATATTTTTTGAGGCAAACAGAATTTTGTACTCGCTTCTGCCGCTCTTCTTTCATCCTCATTCGGATACGGAACTTTAGTGCACAAAAATTCATTAAATGAACCGGTATTCTTAAATAATAATTTTTTTCCCATAATTGAAAAAGCATTAATCGTATATGTTCCAAAACAAGTCAGTCTAAAGAAAATACTTATGTAACCAGTCGGATTATATTCCTCGTCAACAAGACCAAAAGTATTTTTTATTTCATATGATTTTGGTAGATGGTATACATCATTGCTTGCCATCGTCATATGATCGCAGAGACAACCTGGCATTGGAATTACTGATTTTCCTAGCGGATCCTTCATTACTTCTTCGGGACAAATAAGGATTTCTTTGATTTTATATACATCCAATAACAATGGTTTCAATCGCATTTTTTCTATTAGTTCGCTGGAGTTCCTGGTGAACAAATATACTTTTCCGACATTAAAGTCTACGGTATGCATTCCATATCCACGAATTATTTCTTTTGATCTATCTGGTTTGGTTAAGAGAAAATCACTTTGAAATATTCGAAACAATGGCATGTCGATAAATTGTAGATCGACGCCTAATTCATTAGGGAGGATTTTCTGCAATTTCTCAGCGTATATGCTGACAGAATTAATGAATACTTCTAAAATATATAATTTCTTATCTCTAACGGGAATGCAGGCTTTAAAATTTGCGTTCATATTAACGAAAAATTTTACTTAATATTTTTTATAAACGAAAGGGGACAAAAGATAATTAACAAGATCGTTTTATACTTAAAATTTTGTAGGCGAAAGTAAGTTAAATATTTATCTGAAAAAATGATGAAAACAATTGAATCAAAAAGTTTATAATTCGCTAGATTCTCAGTACGACACGTAATCAAAATGAAGAATACATTTAAATTTATAGACATAAGTTTAATTTGTATAATGAACGTTTCTCATAGGTATTTAAATATTATATACATTCATTATAAGTATTGCAACCAATGATTAATACATTTCACATCGAATCGATATTTGTCATAAAATAATATAATTCCTTTTTATATCTTCTTATCCGTTACTTTTTCGATCTTGAATCGGTTTGTAGAATTTGCAAAAAATGTAACAGAATTACATATTCGTATTCGTTTCTAATGTATTTCTAAATACATAATACTTAAATTCATACCATTAAAAATATTGTAGATTATAAACGGCAGTGGAGAGCTGGAAATTTAATTATTTGTTATATATTAAAATCTATATGTTATAAATTTTAACTAAAAAACAAAACATGTCGATATGGTAAAATAAAATCGTCAATATGAAAAATAATATTATTCTTAACTATAAATGCAAAATTGTACCTTACATTTTTTCTAAATGTTTAAGTAAATTATTTGTTCTAATTTCATACCCAAAAATTAATATTTTTGGATTATATATAATCTTATATAAAAAAAATTATCTAAGATATATCATTATTTCTTTTTCTGTTTGACCGTGATGGAGTAGAACTAAATATATTCTTCACGTTTTCTTTCCAATCAGCTAAACGAAATTCATCATCAGTCATTAAAATTCGATCTCTTCGATAAACTTTTTGCTTCACCGGAGAACTGTTATAGCTATCAATAACATTCGTTGTATTGCTCATACTGTAAGTTTGATAGCCTGCGTCTTGTACAGAATTCGAACCACTTTGTTGATCGGAAATACCTAGAATTGCGTTGGTCTGTTGGAACATGCTATTTTCGTTTGTATTCATCTTGCATGAATCAGTCAAGTTTTTAAACGTGCTCTCAGCATTATGATTTTTCAATTCTAAAATTCTATTCTCGTAATTGTATTCAGTTTGAGTTGATTTCTTTTCTAGAACTTTTATTTCTGCAAGGGTATCAACTTGGATACACATGGAATTGTTTTCCAAATTTAAAATGTTGTCAACCTTTTCCTCTGCATTTATTTTATTAAAAGACCGATCTAAAAAATATAATATACAATTATTATAAAAAATAATGTTGTTAATAGTATTTTAGTAAATGCATTATTAATGTGAAATATTTACCTATAGAATGGTTATCTGTTAATTCTTTATGCTTTATATTAGACTGATCTATACTCATATCCGCAGTAAAATTTAAGCGAACAACCGAACGAGATCGAGATTTTATACTTTCACACGACATGTTTATGGTACTATGTATAGGGGATATATTAGTGGGTGATAAATTTCTTACATTAATTTGTGATATATCATGATAACAGTTCCCATTTGGTGATTGCTGAAGAAACAACTTGGCTACATTTCAAAATTTTCATATGTAAGATTAACAAAATTAATTACAAATGGTGTTACTTACTTTTAATGGTGTACCATGAAGTAACATTCCACTTTGTGGAGGACTAGAAGATAATACTAAAGATTCATTTATTTCTACTGGGAATAAACAGTCTTTGTCATTATCTATACAATCTTCATGATTAAAAAACAATTTTCGTCTTAAAGAATTGTTACTGGAATTTGCATCATCACTCTCAACATTTTGTTCCTAAAAACAGAGTAACAGAAGATTTGAAACAAGAGTATTACACCCAAATAAGTTAAATAATGATAGCTTTGCATTTACCTGAATAAATGTAAAGTAAGGTTTCAGAATTTCCATAACATGAGATGGTAATTCAGATGGAAATGTTAATATTGTTTGACTCCAGCCTAAAACAAAATCAAAATTAAAATATGAAAAATATATTTCTTTAATATTCACAATGAATACCATCTTTCTTTGATTTTGAAGACTCTGAATTCAAGTCACTGGTGGCTCTTACAGGAGTATCCACTTCAATTTTTGTCCTTATCTCTTTCCTGTTTATCTCCCATGGGCTTGGAATTATTTCATTTTCATTAAAAAATTGATCAATAGCTGCTTGAGCTTTTATTTCAGTTTCTGGATCTATACAATGTATTTGTTGCATAGGAAACTCTTCTATTTTAGCCGGCTGTATTAATGCTAGTTCATCTACACTCCATGCAAACTCTGAAGAGTGTTGAGATGAATTTGAAACCTGAAAATATTACTAACAATTGTATTCTATGAACTATTACACAAAAATATAAAAAATAATTCCATTACCTGTATTTGTTTTAATGAATTAAATTTTTTAGTTCTTATAATTATCCTAAAAACTTACCTTACTGAATACAGTTGGGCTAATCACAGATAAATGTAGTCTGTTAGATATATCACTTTCAAATGGATTTCTTGCTATAAATTTTGTTAAACCTGATGGAGGTGTAATGTGATTTGGAAGAACATTAAAGCAACTCATATTACTTTGATATGTTGTATGTTTTAAATTTGTTTCATATTGTTTTACAGGAGTTTTATATATTATAGGGCTATTAGTTGTATTTTCTCGTTCGTTCCCATTCTTCATTGGCGTTGTCCATTTCAATTGCTCCATTCCAATGTAACTGTAATAATTCATTACATTCGGTTTGAATTTTAATTATTTGCAATTATTTACATATACATTGAAAATCATTTTTTACACTTTCATTATAAGAGATAATTGAAATATGATTGTTTATATAATTTATAACACATTATTTTTTTAATTGAAATAGATCTATAACTTGTTTAAGAAACTTACATTTCCTACTGCCGATCTTTTAACGTCTTTTTCAAGTTCGTTTTTGTAATTCGTGACTTCAAAAATATAAAAATGGTACAAATATGTGAAAGTTTCTTTTTATCAAATTATCCGATCTTCCTTTTGTATAGAAATTGTTCATTCTAATAATTATATTGCCATAATTTACGAACTTGTTTACAATTTAAATTATTTTAAAACAACGATATAATCACGTGACACAGTCATGTACAATGAATATACTAGAAATGATTGAACTACCAATGTTTGGTTATCAATATTAGTTTGGTACTTATTTCAGACTAGCAACTTTTAGCTATTTTAATTTAATTATATTTAAAATAACTATTTTACTAATTTATGTTGTACTGAATTTTCTTTGTTAAATATATATACATAAATTTGGAAGTCTATTATTTTAAATAAGATAATAATTTTATTATTTATGTTGCATACATGATTATATTCACTAAATTTCTATTACTAAGTTAGTGATATAAATTTAGAATGATATAAGTTTTGTTCCATTTTACATTTAAACGTTGTAGTATGTACCATTCAATAATAGTAAAATATTAATATTATCGGGTATTTTGCTTCATTTTAGATTGGTGAAGTGATATGATAAACTCGTGTAATATTTGTGAAACTTACACATAGTGAATAACTATACATAAAACTATGACTTTGTCGATAGTTGCTTGAAAAACAATTAGCTATAATATTTTACAAGTTTTCATTTTAATATTAGTAATAAGTATGCAGTTATAACCATCGATGTCAATATTTATTTTGTAAATTTTTTGTAAGTTTCACATTATTTATTAATATAATTTACAATTAGTATAAATAGAAAATTAAATAAAAGTAAATCTTATTATTTTAGACATTTAAAAATAATTTTATTATGGAAATACTATTTATATCTTAGTAAAATAAAATTTTATAAAGTTATGATTATAATTTATATATTGCTTTTATTTATGTTAAAAATGTTATACTGTTTGTTATAACCTTTTTACTCATTTTGTAATATTACTTTAGAGTGGAATAAAAATGGTAGCTGGTCCTACGGAACATGGCATACAAGCCGATGTGATTTTTGTGATTGAAGGAACAGCTGTTAATGGAGCTTATCTTAATGACTTGAAAACAAATTATCTTATTCCTACTCTTGAGTAAGTTATTGTTTTTATATTAAATTATATTGAATATTTCTAAATTTCTTTATGAGTGCTTATTAATTTAAGATATATCATATAGGTATTTTAGTCAAGGTGGTATTGAAGATAGAGAATATGTTTCTGAGGTAAAATAATATTTTTTAATTTTTAAATGTTTTTGTTTTTTAAAGTATTCTTTTATTTCTCATATCTAACAACAAAAGTCACTTTTTAGCAGAATAGTACAACGTTATATGGAATAGTAGTATACCATGCTGCTGATTGTTTACCAGCACCATGTACAGAAACTTTTGGACCATATGCAAACCCTCATAAATTACTACTTATTTTAGATAAATTAGAGTAAGTAAGACTTTTACCAATTTTTAATTAGTAACAAAGTTTTTAATCATGTTAAATATTGGTAATATCTTCTTTTGAACAGAATGGTTGGTGGAAAAGGAGAATGTTTTGCAAATATTGGAGAAGGTCTGGCAACCGGGTTACAATGTTTTGAAGATCTACAATTACGGCGAGAGCCAAATACAGCATCACAGAAACATTGTATTTTGATTTGTAATTCTCCTCCATATCAAACAGTCATACAGGAATCATATAAATTTGCTGGACACACCATAGAACAATTGGCTACTCTCTATCAAGAGGTATATTAGATTTAATAATTCAAATAATTACAAATTGAATCTGTAAAAAAAAATTCTTATTTCAGAGGAACATTAATCTTTCCATATTATCACCCAGAAAAATACCTACTTTATTTAAATTATTTGAAAAGGCTGGAGGAGATCTTCAATCATCTCAGACCAAAAATTATGCTAAAGATCCACGACATTTGGTTCTTTTACGTAACTATAACTTAAAAGAAAGGCCTGTTAGCCCATCAATTGGTGGAGCTGTTCATACTACACCAGGCACTGCTGCTCAAATTCCGTTGAGTCCATTGCAGAGCAATGATAGTCCAAATACGAATCAAGTTCAACAAAGTATTGCACAACCAACTCAATCTCAAGGTCCACCATTCAGGAATCAAACTCCTCAAAATATTACTTCAGTTCATCAAGCAGTAGTACCACTAGCAGCTGCACTGAATGCTGGACGGCCTCCATACAATCCTCAAATATCTGCTCCACCAACTTATCATCCAAGTGTAACAGCAAGAGCAGGTCATACTAGGTGGAGACCTTTTGTAACACCGGGAACAACTGGTCCAGCAAATACGCAAGGTAGTGCTTTAATAGCACAATTAAACCAACCACCTCCTTCAATTGGACTCAATGTAACTCCATTTGGACAAAGGATGGACGGTAAAAATGAATAACGCTTCGTAAAATTTTATTAAATATCTTTATTTGGAAAATTAGTGTTCTAATATATGTTTTATATCTTCAGTAAGTAATAGCAATGTTATGGCTGCCAATGCACAGCAACAACAGCAGCAACAGCAACAACAGCAGCAGCAGCAGCAGCAGCAATTAACTCAACAACAACAGCTGAGATTAACAATGCAATTACAGCAGCAACAGCAACAACAACAACAACAAAATGTACAGCAACAAGCTTCAATGCCAATAACAGCTCAACCAACGCATGGGCAAGCTGGACCTCAACTAACGGTATCCTGTGTGAGTCAGTCGGTGCCAACACAAGTACCACAAACAGTTACAGCTTCTCAGACACAGGCATCTGTATCATCGGTTACTCAACAACAAGTAACGCATTCTCAGACACAGGTAATATTTCCTAATAATACTTTTGTGTTATTTAAACTATGTATAAATAGAAAGAAATACTGTGTTTAAATGATAAAGAAAAGATATAAACCATATTAATGTAATTATTAAAGGGTAATGTAACCGCTGGTACAGTAGGACCAGGACCACAAATTAGCACACCACGTGAAAGGCAAACGATATGGCAAGGTATTATTGAATGGGTTGAAAAAGCTAAAACACCTGCAGATGCACAGAAACAAACTAGACATCTTCCGTGTCAAGTTTCTGCGAATTCCAAGGACGGAGACCCAGAATTGTAAGTTTTCGCAAATATTATATAATCGTAAAATATTACGATTAAAATTTAATACATTTTAGAAAAGCCGATACATGGCCTCAGAAATTAATCATGCAATTGATGCCCAAGCAATTAATAGGAAATATTGGTGGATCTTATTTAAAAAATTCTAAATCTGTTTTGTTTCATCCAACACCTTGTGAAGCACTAGAGTCATTAACGAAAGTTATGAATTCAGGATTCGTTAGTATAATGGACCATTTACTTTTTACATAATAATATCGGTAAAGAGTTTTTAATTATTAATAAAACCAATATTTCAGGCGGGATGTGTTCATTTTACTTTCTTACAAGCAACTGCGGCTTGCGACATAAAAGTACTTATTTTACTTTATACGGCCGAAAGAAGAACGTATTTAGGATTTATTCCAAATGATCAGACAGGTTTTGTAGATCGTCTTCGAAAAGTAATTCAACAACAAAAAACATCACATGCTTCTATGAGACAGGGACAAGTAAGTGAAAATTTAATATTAATCAGATTAATTAAAAAAATAAATTATTTAATATAAAATATTTTATATATTTTCAAAAGTATTTAAAAACATAATATTTCAGGCTGGCGCTGCTCAAGGAAATTCAATAACTGGTTCAATGCCTACTACAGGTACTTCACAAGGAGGTATACTTATGTCACAAACAAATACTATAGCTATGGGAGGAGGTCAAATAACTCAAAATGTAGTTTCTACAAATGCTCCACAACAAACATTAACTTCATCTGCTGGTCCACAGAATCAAATAAACATGCAGGTAAAACTTGCCAGAAATGTACAATAAAAGTAAATGGATTTAAACGATTAATATTACAAAAATAATATCTAAATAATTGGGAATTAGAAATAAATGGTATATTAATAAATACTACATAGATATACATAGATATGATGAAAGTAAAGAATTCATTTTATTGATACACTGATAGAGTGGTGGTATTTCTGGTCCCCAAGTGGCTCCAGCTTCTGGTACGATGATAGGACAACAAAGACCACCATTTGATGACATAGAAATAGCTAGGCATCAAAATTTATTAAAAATTCAACACCTACGGCAAACGTTAGAAGCTGCGCAACAACAGGAGGCGCAATATAAGTCGCAACTGGAAGTAAATGTAAGCTAATAAATATAACAACAAAATACGAAAAAAAAACAAAACACGTACTAAAATAAATTTCACAGAATTCACATAATATAATTAACTTTATAGATTCAACAGAATCTAGAAGTAGCACAGCAACAGGAAATGCAATATAAACAACAGTTGGAGGTGAACTGTTTTTTAGAAGTTATCATACATTCAGTTGTATAGCTTCACGCTGAAGAAGAAACGAAATAAATGAATAAAATTTGTTACAGGCTCAACAAGCACAAAGAGCTCTGAATCCTGCCAGTATGACGAATCAGCAAGCAAATGCTCCAAGATTGATGCGGCCTGTTTCGAATATGGGCCTTAGACATTTGTTGCAACAAGTATGGATTATCATAAACTTTTGAATTAATAATTGTACTTAATAATAAGATTTAATTATTTTTTTAATTAAATTTAATTATATTTTTAAATGGAAATGTTTTGAATTTTATAGCCACAGCCTCCGTATAGGCAAGTACTTGGGTTACAGCCACAAATGGTTGGTCCCCGAGGACAAATGACAACACGACCCATGGCTCCTGGTAATCCACAAAATCAACAATTTGAGGATGTCTCTAATTATGATTTTCTTGGATAGATAATATAGACAAATATTTTTTTACAAAAGTTGTTATACTGTAAATATTATATTAAAATAAATTATATGGCAGCACATTTTAAGGTGTAAACAATGCACTCAATAGGACCTATAAATCCATGCATGTAACTTAAATTTTATATTTATATATAATTATGTGAATTAATATGATTTGTGAAATATATTAATTTTTATAAATAAGGTTAATTTCTTAGAAAAAAGTCCATTGTGGAAGTAACAAAGATTTCCGTAAGAAAATAGAAGATAATATTATTATCAGCGGATAAAATAACACGTGTAAAGATACGGCAAGGTTATGCGGCATTCCATTAATTTTAATAGCTTCATGACAACATGCGAGATACCGATTGCTTGAAAGAATAGAAGCTGAAGTCCTTAATATTATATTTGTAATACTGTAAATAAAACGTTGCTGGTAGTAAGTAATTTTATTTTCAATTATTATCGTAGCATGTAATTTATAATCATATATAATTCAAATTCATAATAAAATTGATAACAAAATATCTTGAAATTTAAGTTAATAATCAAAAATAAAGTAAGGCATAATAAAATATGATTTTATTTATATTCAATATTTTGTATTATTAAAATTTTTTAATGCAATTTTATGTGTAAGATTTTTCTCTGCTTTCAAAAATATATTTTTTCATTTATTTGTAATTATTAGTATGATAATAAATTTGTTTTGAAAGTTATAATGTAAATACATAATTTCTTTAATTATAATAAATATACAAAAGTAACATACAAATATAATGAAATATATAATTTCAGTAAAGATACAATACTACTAAGTAAGATGCCCTTTTGATCTCATCTTATACTTCCTGATGTTATTGTAACACAAGCATTTTATTTTGCAATTATTATACTGATAAAGTAAGATAACTCATTGACTTGTTTATTAATCTACTAGGGGGTCTGAATAAATCTAATCAGTTACTAATATTTCTACTTTGTGCTGTGTCTTTTAACTTTTTTATACATTTCATTATTCTGTGATTTTTAGTTCTTATATCATGGATATTATAAGGTTCTACAAAGTACCTGGCCTAAAATGTGGTCATCTTAAAAACAAATTTAAGAATCTTACTCAAATAACACATTTAATTACTGGTTTGGAAACTGAATTGTGTTATTATATTGAAATTAAAGAACCTTTGAATGAAGAAGAATTAAAAACCTTAAAGTGGATCTTAACTCCCCCTTTAGAGTTACATAGTTTGAAGAGTTCAAGTACATTTGATGAAAATTCAAACAACTATCTACTTATTGAAATTGGACCAAGGTATGATAAACATTAAAAAATTACTTAATTATTTTACATTATTTAACAATATTATTTAAAATATAAATTGTAAAATTTTTATATTATTACAGATTAAATTTTTCTACAGCATTCTCTGTCAATGCTGTATCAATTTGTAAATCTATACACTTAAATAAAATAACAAGAATTGAAGTAGCAATTAGATATTATATTAAATACAATGGAGTAATCGAAAAAGAAGTTGAAGATGCTGTGTGTAAACAGTTATAATAATATTTATTTAATATAAGTAATATACACCTTTAACATTTATTTCTTTATTCAGATAACAGATTCACTGCATGATAAAATGACTGAATGTAGATACATAAAACCAATAGAAACATTTGATCATGGGTTTAGACCAGAAAATTGGTTTGATGTTAATGTTTTAGAAGAGGGAAGAGTAGCATTAGAAAAAGTAAACTTAAAATTAGGTATATATTCGTAATAAAACATAGTAAAATACTATAACTACTTAAAAAAAAGTATTAACCTTCATTTCTAATAACTTTAAAAAATTTTAATTAGGTTTAGCATTTGATACTTGGGACTTAGATTTTTACACAGATTTATTTCTCAACAAATTAAAGCGCAATCCAACTAGTGTAGAGTGCTTTGATTTAGCACAATCTAATAGTGAACATAGTCGTCATTGGTTTTTTAAGGGTCGAATCATAGTTGATGGTGAAGAAATAAAGGAATCTTTAATCGATATGATTATAGGAACGCAAAAATACTCTAATCCAAATAATACAATTAAGTTTAGTGATAACAGTAGTGCAATTAATGGTTACCAAACAAAAGTTCTACGGCCAAACAAGACATTTACATGTAGTCCTTTTCATTTGGAAAATGTAAATCAAGATCTGATATTCACTGCAGAAACTCACAATTTTCCAACTGGAGTTGCTCCATTTAGGTAAATAACTTTTAAAACTTCTTAGAAATATTATAATACATTCTATAAATATTTATAGTGGAGCTACAACTGGAACTGGTGGAAGATTGAGAGATATTCAAGGGATTGGTAGAGGAGGATATTATATTGCTGGAACAGCTGGTTATTCAGTTGGTAACTTATGCATTCCAGGTTTGTATTGTTGTATATCTTACTTAATTTTACAGAAATAGAAAAATGTACTGTCTTAATTAAATACCCAATATTTTTTTAGAGTACAATTTACCATGGGAAGAAACAAATGTACTATATCCTAGCAATATAGTTTCCCCATTAGAAATTATTATTGAAGCTAGTAATGGAGCATCTGATTATGGTAATAAGTTTGGAGAACCAGTCATATCTGGTTTTGCTCGTTCTTTTGGTATGACGGATGAAATTGGTATACGTCGAGAATGGATCAAACCCATAATGTTTAGTGGGGGATTGGGTACAATGGATACTGATATGTCTCAAAAAGTCCCACCAGAAAAAGGTCAATAAAAATTATAATTCTAATAATGTAATGTGTATGCGTACATATGCACGTATATGTATACATATGATATGAAAAGAATTAAAGATTATTATGCATTAGGTATGGAAGTCATTAAAATTGGTGGTCCCATTTATAGGATTGGTGTTGGGGGTGGTTCAGCTAGTTCTATTGAGGTAATTTTATATACTAAAGAATAATATTGCAGATTAATTCTGTACTTTGTTAACGATTGGTTAAAAACTAAGAATTGTTAGGTGCAAGGAGATAATAAATTAGAATTAGATTTTGGAGCAGTACAGAGAGGCGATCCTGAAATGGAGCAAAAATTAAATAGAGTTGTTCGTGCTTGTGCTGAAATGGGGCAACAAAATCCAATACTCAGTATACATGATCAAGGAGCTGGAGGCAATGGTAAAAATATTAAACAAAAATTAAAATGTAACTATAGATAGTGATATAATATTTTCATTAATTGATCTTTGAAATTATATTAGGTAATGTTCTAAAAGAATTAGTAGAACCCGCAGGTGCGGTGATATTCACAAAGAAATTTGAATTAGGCGATTCAAGTATCAATACTTTGGAATTATGGGGTGCTGAATACCAAGAAAATGACGCCATTCTTTGTAAACCAGAAGATAGTGATTTACTTAAAGATATAGCAGCACGAGAAAAATGCCCTATTAATTTCGTAGGAACTGTTACAGGAAATGGAAAGATTATTCTTTCAGAAGAGAATGATTGTGATTCATCAAAATATCTGAATGAGAATTATAAATATAAAATGAAGAATCCAGTTGACTTAGATTTAAAATTAGTACTTGGAAAAATGCCTCAGAAGTTAAGTTTAACAATTATTTTAACAATTTAGCAATAATATTATTATTGAAAAATTATGTAATTATTAAAAATTTAATAATATTTAACGAGTAATTTTTGTATATTTTTACAGACTTTTAATCTTCAAAGACAAATAATTCAATTACCTACTATTAAATTGCCAGTAGATTTAACTGTACAAGCTGCTTTGGAAAGAGTTCTACGATTGCCTTCGGTAGCAAGTAAACGATACTTAACTAACAAAGTTGATCGTTGTGTTACTGGATTAATAGCACAACAACAGTGTGTTGGTCCCCTTCATACACCTCTTGCTGATGTTGCTGTAACTGGAATTTCTCATTTTTCTATGGTAAAAAATAGAAATAAATAAATAAAAGATATGGATTTAATAAAAAAAAGGAAAGGAAAAATACATAAATGCAGCTCATTTTACAGGTTGGTATAGCAACTTCTATTGGAGAACAACCAATAAAGGGTCTTGTAAATCCAGCAGCTGGAGCCCGCATGACTGTAGCTGAAGCATTGAGTAATTTAGTTTTTGCACGCATTTCAGATATAAAGGTATTAATTTATACATATTAATTTAACAAACAGTTTAACTAATATTATATAATTATTATCTTTTGTATAATTTATAGTTTATGTATTTAGGATGTTAAATGCAGTGGAAATTGGATGTGGGCTGCTAAATTACCAGGCGAAGGTGCCACTTTATATGATGCATGTTTCGCTATGTGTTCGATTATGAAAGAATTAGGAATTGCAATTGATGGAGGAAAGGATTCTCTCAGTATGGCTGCACGAATTGGAAATGATGTTGTCAAAGCACCAGGGACACTTGTGGTATCTTGCTATGCTCCTTGTCCTGATATTCGACAAGTAAATGAAAAAACATTTTTGTAATCATTTTATTTTCATTTTTATATTTACTTACGTTTTATATTTGTTACAGGTAGTGACACCTGATTTAAAAGGCCCTGAAACTGGAAAATGTAGTTACATAGTATTTGTTGATTTGTCAAATGGACAGAGTCGAATTGGTGGCACAGCTTTGGCTCAAGTTTATAAATTCCTTGGAGATCAAGTACCAGATGTACAACAACCTGATATATTAAAAAAAGCTTTCATAGTTATGCAAAATTTAATTGCAGGTGGGTTAGTAATCAAAATAACTTATAAAATTTATTTTAATATTTTAGTGAAAAAAATTACTAACTTGAAATCTTTTTTGTTACAACAGAAGAAAAGATATTGGCAGGTCACGATATTAGTGATGGCGGACTTATTACGTGCTTGCTTGAAATGTGTTTTGCTGGTATATCTGGAATAAATATAAATATTACTCATAAATCAGCATCTCCCATTGAAATATTGTTTACTGAAGAAGTAGGATGGATATTAGAAATTGATGAAAAAAATCATTATGATGTTTTGAATAGGTTTGAGAATTTTGGTGTACCTGCTTTTGTAATTGGACAATCAGAAGGTTTTGGATTATTATCGAAAGTTTGTATTTTATACATATTTGCAGTAATTTATAAAATTATTTATATCATGGATACTCTTAGGTAATAGTGCAAGTATTAGGAAATACGGTTGTGGATTCAACAGTCTTATCATTAATGAGTCTCTGGGAAGAAACCAGTTACCAGTTAGAACGTCGACAAATGAATGTCGAATGTGCACTTGAAGAATTCAGTAGTCTAAAAGATAGAACTGCACCAGCCTATAAATTAAGCTTTAATCCTGATTCAAGACCTATTGCAGTTCAAAGAAATTTATTTTGTTAGTAAAAATTTGATAAATGTAAAATTTGTTAATATTTTGTTGAATCTAATTTACAGTTTTTGTTATTTCTACAGCGAAAATTGCGGTTGCTGTAATAAGAGAGGAAGGTATAAATGGTGATAGAGAAATGGCAGCATCTTTAATGCAAGCTGGTTTTGAAGTTTGGGATGTGACAATGCAAGATTTGTTACAGAATAAAATCACATTTGATAGATTCAGAGGTGTCATATTTCCTGGTGGTTTCAGCTATGCAGGTAAATTATTAAATCAATCAATATTCATTTTGCGAGGTAACAGAGAATAAAGTATAATTAAATTAAATTAATTTCAGATGTTTTGGGTTCTGCTAAAGGATGGGCAGCGAGCCTTATATTCCATTCGTCTCTTCAAAAACAATTAAAAGCATTTATTTCTAGAAAAGATGTATTCAGTTTAGGAGTATGCAATGGGTGTCAATTAATGTCTTTATTGGGATGGATAGGAAATGAAAACGGTATTATTACATTACAAAAAGAATATATTACAAAATTATTAAATACAATGATCATTTTTAATTGTTTTTTTGTTACAGTTAACACAGGGGAACCAGACATTTTCCTAGACCATAACATATCAGAAAGATTCGAATGTCGTTGGAGCACCGTCAAAATTGATAAATCACCCTCAATTATGTTAAGTGGAATGGAAAACAGTGTCTTAGGTGTATGGGTTGCACATGGTGAAGGGAGATTTACATTTAAGGATAATAAGATTTTAAAGATATTAAAAGAAAGTCATTGCTTACCTATTAAGTATACTGATGATTATGGTAATCCTACCAAACAATATCCATACAATCCTAATGGAAGCATAGGTAATATTTGGTTAATGTTTCTCTTAGATAGGATGTAACGTTAACAATATACAAAATGAATTACATAACATAATTAACTTTATTATCTTCATTGTTAATTATTAATGTAGATTAAACAGTTCAAAAAAGCTTCTTCATCTTTTAAAAGGAAATCTTTTTATGGTCCCTTTCTTTCTCGGTATTTAGTTAGTGTTGAAACTAATTTAAAGAGTTAAAGATATTTTTTTATAATTGTTTTGAGTTAAAGATATTATTTATAATTGGATAAAAAGGGCTTAGAAACAAAATGTGTAAAATAGTTAAAAATATTACAAATAAAAGATTAACAATGGATATAATACAGATGGTTACATTATGCAATTTATTCTATAAAGATACAATATTTATGATTCATTGCAGATGGGATTGCTGGTATTTGCTCGAGGGATGGACGACATTTGGCAATGATGCCACATCCTGAACGATGTTCACAAATATGGCAGATGCCTTGGAAGCCCTTCAGTTGGAAATATACCACTTCGCCGTGGCAACGCATTTTTGACAACGCATATGCGTGGTGCGTAACAAAAAATTAATTCAACGAATTTTTATATTTTCTAAATAAACTATATGATGTTGTTCAACATACAACAGAGTATTATAGATTATAAAATTTTTTATTTTCTACTCTCTTAACAAAGATGGTAACGTTCTTTTATCAAGTATTACAATATATATATATACATATATATATGTATTGTCAATACTTAAATTGTATTATTTAAATGAATTTTGTCTAACTTTAAATAATTGATTCGATGGCGTATATTGTGAAAATTGATTTGTATCAAAAGTTTCTTCTAAATATAAATCGCACCGTAATATCACAACTCCAGAAGGATTAACTTTAACTTTTATTTTTGTTTGTGGCGTTAGAATACCGTAATTCACATATTCATATAAGTCCTAAAAATACAAATAGTTATTTTAAACGTTATTTTAATGACTATCAAAAGAAGTTTGTGTTAGATTTATAATTATACATACCTCTACATTATATCCTCCAGAATACTGTAATCCAAGTTCTTTTAATGTAACAGAGACATCGGATGGTGTACCATCCGTTCTTCTGTTGACGAACGCTATGGCGTAAGAAAAGTAATTCTGATAAACGGGAGTTATTGGTCTTGCCCAAATTTCAATACCTTTGTGCTAAAATTATAAAGAAATTAAAATATATTCATCACATTTAATGTTTATTATTCATATAAAAAATAAGTTTACTAACTTTGTAAATTCGTCGACCTTGTATACCTAATGGATCCTGGTCTATAGCAATAATTTTTCTATTTTGTAAAATAGCTTTGTACTCTGGTCTAATTGTTCGTAGGTCAACAGACATTAATAAAGGTGCCGCTAATATTGCCCATAATGCCATTTGCGTTTTGCTCTGTTCATAACTCAGTCCGAAATTCCCGATAATCAACATATCGGGATCATTCCAATGGCCGGGGCCAGCATTTGGTACAATTGAGTCTTGATTGTTTCCATAATAATCTATAATAGTTTCTAAACTATTCCATGAATCTTGTATATCATCAAAATTTCTCCATAGATTACAGTGTTCTGTTATGGCAGTGTAATTTGGCTAAAAACGTTGTACAACTTAGAAATTTATAACTTTAAATATCTAATAATGTTATAATGATACTAACCTGCATGCCAGCATAAATTTGATAAACTGGCCAACTACAGGAATATACCATTGATCGTCGTGTTTGATTTAAATAAAATCCGAACTCAGGATATCCTATAATTTTGTATAAACTATAAATATAAAACTTTTCAAATAAAGATGTAATTATCAACTGATTTAATTGTACCTCTATCCATCTCAGAAGGAAGGGAATAACATCCATCTAATTTTACATAATCAACATCCCATGATGCAAAGGTAAATGCATCAGTTTCCAAATGTCCCAATATTCCAGGATAACCAGCACATGTATAATTACCGAAGTCCTCATAAATTCCAAATTTGAGACCTTTTGAATGAATCTATATAATAAAAGCAGAACAAAATAAATGTTTCACTTTCATAACAAAAGATTCTAATGATATATAAAAACCTACATAATTTGCAAGGCTTTTCATGCCATATGGAAATCTTTGTCTGTCTGGCACTAATTGACCATTAACATCTCTGTCTTTTTCTAACCAACAATCATCAATATTGATATATTCATACCCAACTGCAGCATATCCCTCGTCTACAACAATATCTGCCATTGTGCGAAAGAGCCGATCACTATAAAGTATGAAAATACATCTTTTTACAATTTTTTATAAATGTAATATAATTATTAAACTGACCAAGAATATAATTTGCTGCTTAAAATGTTGCAGTTAATCATGTACAATTGCTTGAACGGATTATTTCTTTCATTGAATAGATTAAATCTTTCAAAAAATGTTGCTTTTTTATTAATAATTTGATAATAAAATCTTATATAAAAATATAAATTTATATAATGTTCAAGACATAGTTTAAAATTAAGTTATTAAGAGTCATTCTAAAAGATATATGATTCATATATGTATTTGTTTTAATTGGTATAAAATATATGAAATAAATAACTACATTTTTCATTTTATAATTCTAATATTTATATATTTTATATATTTATTTAATATTTTACTACTATTAATGATTAGTAATGAATAATTTATTACTGAACATAATAATCATAAACAAATTGATATAAATGAAGAGAAAATTATACAACTTTGAATATATAAATGATAATCTTAAATAAATAATTAAAAAAATTTAATTAATACACAATACAAAATAAAATTAGGATACTGTTAATAAATTGCTATAAAATTAATAGTGTATTAAGAATTCTAAACAAATATTTAAAACAAAAGAATTTTATTTATATCAAAAGGAAAATGCTTATTGTATTTATGAACATATAAAATTTTTATCCATATCTTTTTAACATATTCTAAGATACTAAAGTATTATTTTATGATTTTTACACATTCATATAAATACATAATAATATTTTACATTCATAAAAATATTAACTATTTCTTTATATCCACAAAAGTATTAACATATTTTATAAGATATTTACTCTTTAGCTTCTTATTTTGTTTCTTACAAAAAGTTGGAAATGTTTTAAATTTTGTATGCTTGTAAGCCAAAAAATCTATAAAACATTATAGAAAATTATATTTTTCAAATTAACATGAACAATTGGAATTTGTAATATTAATCTACAGGTAAAGAGATATATAACAAAGATGCTAATGAAGTTTCACTTTATTCTCAAGTATCACATTATACTATCAAATATTTAAATAGAGAACAAATAATGCTCCAGTCTTTCATACATATATAAATGTTAAATACAATAATTTCAAGTTTCAATTTTAAGAAATTTATAAAAAATGATACAAAGAACAACACTCACCTGATACAATTATCAGGATCATTTTTGCAGTCTGTATTACACCTGAATCTTTCCCAAGCGAGCCAACCCATGGGTGGCGTGTTCACCAAACCATTGTCAAGGGTCAATGTCAAATCTGCCACTGACACAACCAAACACCATATCCATATTATCTGCAACATTCTGCAAAAACACACGTTTTTCTCTAACTATTCAAAACTTTTCACCAATTTTACAAAACACTAAACACTGATTATCTCTGATCCTATGATTCCGGTAACATAATTTAGGCAAATCTGGATAATTTAATAAAAAAGAATAAACTCCGTCGGAGTCGATAAGAGATCTGTTCACTAAGAGCAAAGTAAAGTCTCCATCCACATCCTGCACGGCTGTTGGCAGACTGATCTGATATAAGACCTCCAAGCCAAGAGTACTTTCACTCAATGCCCCATTTCATTTTTACACACAATCACTGCCGTTCGGTAGTGTGAACATTGATTTCCTTTCATACACATAACGAGTTGCTTCGCATGCTAACTTACACATTGGCGTTGTAACTATTACGATACAATTACGCCTATCAAAGACAATCGTAGCTATTTTATCCTAAGAATCTATTTTGTTTTCGACTACTTCGAACAATGATTGTAGTATTTAACCTCGTCACGGAATATATTCTATAGATTTTTTCTATCTTTATTTATTTTCAATTTTATAAATTATCATTATACTGTACCAAATATTTAAACTGAGAAAACTGATTCTTTGGAAATATAATAATCAGAAAGCAAAAAAAACAGTTGCGGCGTAACAATCCGGTAATTAAGTGGATGAATGGTTATTATATTATTTTTGAAAACCTTGACAAATACTAATTTCAAAATTATAGCACATTAGAAATGCTTGTATATGAGCCGCATAGAGGACTATAAACTTGACATTTCAGTGACTGAAAGAAATAATGAGACGTATAGATTTCAATATGAGGCGGACGATCATAACATATAGTATGTAAATTCAATTATTATTAGTCTACAAAATGGTTGAAGAAACAACTTATAAAATATGTACAAATCTTTATCTCATATTTGTTAAACAATGATGGATTACGTAACATTTTTATTAGCTATTTCTAAATTGTTATAAAAAATAATCATTTTGTAAGAAGCAGAAAAGCGTTTAAAAAGCAATCCTTATTTAAAATTCTTGATTTCCATCAGTTTTACAGCAACACAACTTTCCATACTTTCATTTTGATTACTCAATCAAAAATAAAAATCAATCGTGTAAAAATGAATTTCTTTATCGACTGACGATATTATAGTGACATTGATGTACAAATAGTCCGTAATTAAAATTTTGCAAGTTAAATTATAAAAGAAAACAGTTATCGTATAAAATTTTAAAACTAAAGATAAAAAAGAACGACAAATAAAAAATTACATCAAAATTCACATACTCTTGTATTTGTGATAAATCGACGGCAGCATTGATTTAAATAGTAAATTGGTATTATTTTTCAAGAAATTTGATATATCTTTAAACTTTAAACTTTATTCGTGAAGTTGTTAAGTTGCTAACTAACAATCATGTTATGAAATGAAGACAGAGACTACGTTTAAATATCCTTTCTGTTTATATATTCTCAAAATGTCTACTATCTGGTTGACAAATTTATGAGATAAGATAATTTATTAATTAAATCCTTATATAAATTGTAAACAATAAATACAATTAATCGAATTTTGTATACTCCTTATCATAATTTTGGAATTTATTCTGTTGTTAAATTCAAGGTTTCAAAAAGAACTTTGAAATTTAATTGCCGATAAATATACTTACTTCTTTCAGTAAATTTATGACTGATGCGAAATGTGTTTTCACGATCGTTTATATACTTGGAAGTGTATGCATAAGGTAAATGAACCGCAGTTGATTAACTATCATGAAATGTTCTATAGATAACAAATTTTTCTATTTTCGCTTCAAATTCTTGTTCATGATAAGAATGATAGAAATAGTATTGGAATTTTTCTTTTATTTAAATTATAAATCTATCATATATGTTTATAATTTTTATTAATTTAATTCGAAATTATTTTAAATCAATGTGTTAGTCACATAGATTAATTTTAAAACTACAATAGCAATTGTGATAAATTACGAATAGTGTTCAATTAATTTTTATTGTTTTCATTATAATATATAAAATGTTTATGAGATCGCTAGCATTTTATTTATTATATCTTTGTGAGAATCAGTTTACTGTATAATTCTATACTTCGCATTATCGCATCATTCAATACAGTATGCTAAATCTTTCTATTATAAATTATGAAACGTTTTTTTTACTCAGTTATTGTAAAATAATTTAATAATTAAATCCTTCGAAGTAATTGCAAAAATAAAAATTATTTTATATAGATCATTTTTTAAATCATTTGTGCATTATACACCAATGTCAAATTTTTACTGCGTGAGGGAGGATCGAGGGTGGCGCCACGACGCGTCACACCACCAAATCATTCGTTCTCCGTTTCCGTCTCGCTCGTGTCATGCGTTTCTCCGTTTAACCTCTTCCCTGTTCCCGTTCGGCCGTTCCGAACCCCCAACAATCCCGCAGCCACCGTCTAACGCGGGACTGCTGGAAGGACAGTTCATTTTACCTAGGAAAGGAAAACGTGTTCACCACTTGATCGCGCATATTTTTCCTGTGCCGCGTGTCGAACGTCGATCAACTACTTATCAATGGTTCATCGGTTAATCCTGCCGCGCGACATGTCATGTGAATAACTCGTCGTGCGTTTCTGACGTGTTATGGCGTGGAAGTGGTGGTCAACCATTCCAGTGGCATCGTTCTTGTCCGACGACATCGGGATATATTGCCGCATTGACGGCTAGCTGTGTTAAGTTTCCGTAGAAACATGAAGATACCTCCCCTGTCATGACCCAGGTATGCAAACCTTCTGATTTTTCATAGTTTATCTTATATCGCTGTCTGTCAGATTTCGGAAAAGGTGTTACGTTGCATTTCATTATATATATTTCTGTTTCGCGATTCTATATAATATTGGAAGATTAGTAAGATGGTTAATTCGTAAATGTTTCGATGTTTGATATCAACATCGATTAATTTGCTTTTTGTCGGATGTTACAATGATGTTTCATCATATTAACAGATTTAACGAGAAGCTTTTAAGAAAGTACTTAAGTAATCTCAAAATTAATAATTGGTATTTCACGTTTCTAAGTTTAAACAATTTTTTGACAATCATTAAATAAATTGTGGTTGGGTGCATCTGCAATCTATTGGTGCATAAGAGATAGTTTGAAATTTTTCACATGATCAGTGATTTTGGATGCTGTGTTTCTTTGCACACTTTTCATCAAAATTCGGACAATGGTCGAGGCTTGATATTCTCTGTTATCGGGAAGAGATTGAATTCTTTTGAATGGTAGATTTCGGTGCCATTGACGCGCAAGGAACTCGGACAAATTGCATGAATGGGTAATGGCGGCACCTCAAGACAATAATTTTAGGTAGTGACATACATATAGCGCTGCGATCGTTCCATTGATCTGTATTACATCAAAGTCCACATTTCCTGATTCATGTAAATGCTTGACAAATTTCCATTGTTATGCGATAAAAATGATAAAAATTTTGTACTCTCTTATAATTATTTTGATGGCATCTAGGTAGATTGTACTAGAAACAAAATTGTTTAGATAATCAATTATTATTATCTGTTCATTTTTCAAATGACCAAAGTCCGTCACTTTTATTTACAGGTATAAGTATCCACCTTGAATTACTTTTTATTATAGCGGCACGCGTGTGGTATACACGTATGATGTATGCTTTTAACGTGGTACGTAATTTGTGTGTACTACGCGAACCGTAAAAATTATTCAGAAGTAAAAGTGGCTTAATATGTCTGCATCGTTAATATCGCCAGAGTAAAAGCGACTAATTAAAGCGAATCGTAGAATCCGTTTTATACGCTCTTCTTCTCAATACCCGTATCGATTATTTTTCATTTCTGGAATATGTATCGACTCATCAAGATTCTTGCAATAGAGTCTACTAGTTATATTACTTTCCCCATGGACAATCGTACTATCTCTATCTATGTACTCATGTTTTGGGACTTTTTATCGATGCGTATCAAATTTTAAGTGAGTGTTTATGTGTAATTAAGTACGAAGGAAAATTGTTGGTCACGGGCCAAAGAAGCGTCGTTATGCGCGATGACGTTCTTCGTTCGTAGCCCATTTTGGCTCACTATTTACCATATTTTATCTAGGGCGGCGCGGGTAAATCGATACGCGCTACTTTCATTCATGGCTGCTTCCCCTCACACGGCTAGCACGTTGCCTCTGCGTACCACCACTGACGAACAACTCCCACAACCCCCTATCCCCACCATCGGCGTCACCACCACTATTTTACCCATTAGTAGCATGGCTATCTCTGGTGCAGTGATTCTCAAATTTCTTCCCTGTTCTCACTACTCTTCCGTGCCTGATGACGTCACGAAATTGACAATGAGTCGAAAACCGTTCATCGTTAATCAATTACTAAAATTGATCGTACATTATGAGACGAAAGGAAATCAAGTTTTAATAGATTTTTTCTCAGATTTCAAAATAATTTCTTTACCTGCTACTACGGAAAATGAGTTTGAAAATTGTTGCACGGGTGTGCAAGGGAAAAGGATTTTAATGATTCTTTAAAAGTAAAAATAATTTGATAGTTATCAATTCATTGACATACACGTTGCAAACACGATGAAAATATTTTATTAGCATTTTTGCACGGAGTTAAGTTGATCGAGTTTAAAAGTGGAATATATAATTGATAATTTGTTCAATTATCAGGAATGTTTTATCGTTATATTTTATATACGAACCTCTATCCTTTATTAATACTAAAGCTACCACGGTCTCAATGACCGTTTTCAAGCTTTTGATTAAAAATTCTATTCAACGTTATCGCTTTGATAACTTGACTTTGTGATTTTTCTGCTAACATAATAAATAAATCAATTCTCCGATATTTTCTTTTATTCTATTTTTGTAAGGTTCTCCTACTTTCATGTTTTCATCTATTGGACATTTAATCAGTTCTAGTGGATTTAGTGTTAAGCTTAGATATAGACTCCTTGTCTATAATCGAAATTAATTATTATAAAGAAATTTCAAAATAAGACGATATTTCAATTTAATAGAAATTAAATTTTGCAAATTTAAACGTTTAGATATTTAAAAATTTAGAGAGTCCAAATTTCAATTAAATCTTTTATTTTTACAAACATTTATTCTGCATTTAAAAATCCTCTTTCTTTCAGTTTCGATTTCCTATCGCATTCTCATTATGACGATTTCTAGGCATGAGCTTTTAATGTTATTCGAAGGTATTCACAGAATCAAACAGACAGACAAAGCGACCGAAATTATAGATTACATTTCGAGATTCTATTTGCATACTAGGTTAAGAAGGGCTTCTGTTAGTTCGCGTTCAATATTTTATCATGATCAAAAGACATCCTTCGTTAGGAGATCTCTCTTTCTTCGATTCTTCTCTTTTACATTTACCAATTTATAGGAACGATATACGTAACAGGTAGCTTTCAATAGGGCTATCATTCGAGTAGCAGCTTTCAATTGGAACGTAGTACTGGGTAATAAGAGGTACTTGCAATGCTGCTGGATAATTTGACGCGTCTTCTTCACAAATTAGATTAAATCGGGTGCTTAGCTCCAAGTGTTTCGAGTGCGCTCGTTAATCTTTTATTCGCTATACCTTAATTCATTGTTCCAGATATCCGACTTTAAAAACCATTTTAAGTTTAACATTATTTATCTCCTACGACAGAAAGAGACACAAAGCTTTTAAATACTAATTATAACTATGAATCAATTACAACTTATCCAGACGTTTTTGTCTAATAAGATAATAGCATTCAAGAGGCTGTTATATTTAATTGTTGAGTAAGCGAAGAAGCAAGTTGAGAATCAATATTCTGCTTCCACGTTGATATTACTACCACGTTCACCACCTTCGGGACCATCCTCTTTGGCGCATAGTTGCAAGTACCACCAGCACCACCTCCACCACCATTGCCTCTGCTACCAACGTTACTTACAGTGATGGCGATGACACCCTCGCGATCTTAAAGCTTAGTTCCTTCATGTATAACTGGAAAATGTTGCCGAGTATTCCCAAACTATAAAAATAATAAATCATCATATTGAATTCAAAAGAATTGAACTAATTAAGGAAAAGAAACTGTAAGTTTTTATTTTAAATTACCTCCTTTTAAGTTGTATTTTATTGTTTATTGGTGTATTTTAAAAGGCTTTGAAATTTTCAGAAGTGATAGAAAATGTGTTTAGTCAGCCTTCTCATCATGAACGACCAAACTTTGTCACCTTATCCTATTCAATATTATTTTTGGATAATTCAAAGAATTCGTTAAACAAAGAAAAACATCGTAGGTAAAATATATCAACATAATTTTCACTGAAATCATCAAATTGCGCATAAAAGGAATCATAAGCTGCACCATCGTCCATCACGTAGCTTGAACAAAGTGAAACGTATTAATTACTATTTATTTAAATGATTTAATTAAGTTTGAAAGAAATAACAACATATTTAATACTTGTACGTTATAAGTTTTGCAGATACCGTCGAAAAATACCTTGAAAAATATTCGATTTTTGAGGTGTATATTAAGACTAATATATTTCTCTCAAAAATGAAAATATTTCCACACTTTTTTCTTGTCTTATTGTGAAATGTATGTCGTTTTACACGAAAGAAAGAAATAAGCTATTTTCCATAAATAAAAGTTTATAATGAATTTCATAAGAAAAAATTGTATTGATATAAAAATGGAAAATCGATATATACGCTCTAAGGTATTAAAAGGGTTAATACGGTGAGTATAACTCTAAGCGGGGGGTGAAAGAAATTCAGGAAGTTGGCTCGTAGCCATCACTAGCCACCATTGCCACGGTACACCATATCGCATCGCTGACCTATCCCCACTCTTCCGTATCGTCGTCACGTCATTGCTGACGCCCCTTTACACCCCTACAGTCGAGTGTTTCAATCGTCTGTAGCGTTCGTGGCTGGCTGAACCTTTCCACCCTCTACCCTGTGCTCGCTCTTGCCCTGACCCTTCTTCATCTCTGTTTCCTCGTCATCGGATTACCACCCTCTGCTCTTCTCTCTCGCTCTTTTCCTTTTTTCCCTTTTTGTACACGCGATTCACCAAAACTCTCACCCTTTTTCTCCCTCTATTTCCTTCACCCTTCTATTCTTAGAATAGAATTTATTAGAATTTCACGTGGAATAAACAGCCCTATAATCAGCTTGTTCTCCATCGTTGCAAAGGGACCAGAGCTCGAACTTCCACAACAAGAAACGATCGTTGAAACTTCGATTTTAAAGCGAACTTTAGGGGTTGAATTATAGGAACAGATTAGCTAAGTAGAGTATATCGGCAGTAAATGAGAGAAGAAACGTAAGGTGATCGACTTAATTAAAATTCAGCTGTCGTAGTTTTGCAATTCGCATTTTGCGAAGGTGCTGGTTAGGACTGGTCAGGCTCTCCTTTGAGAAAGGTTCTTCAGCTTGGTATCTTCTTTTAGGAACCGGGGCCACGTTTGGAGACGATTGCGTATGAATACCTGAATTGGAAGTAATACATTAATACGTTTATACCTTAATTCGAATATTTAGAAGTATAAATTTAAAAATGCGGACACGCAATTTTCGAATATTTTTCTACTTTATCTTTGTACTTTGTTAATCGTAATTTATTTCTATCAAAACTCTGATGATCTTTGATACTAATGATTGTAGATAAGAGTAACAGTTTATCAGCGAAAGAGAATTTTATTCAAAAGGTCGGTATGGAAAAAGAAATATCTTTTTTCGAAATTACGTAACATTTTGTAAGACACTTTTGTTGGTGGAATTGTGTCAAGCGTCTCACCTCATTCCATTTTTATCGTATTTACATTCCAAGGGGTGGACTTGGTTGGCAGTTTACAATTTCGAATCGATTTCATCGTATCGCTATAATGCCAGAACATGCGTGCGTGAATCAGTTATAAATATAGATTTCTCGAATGAACCTCGTACGTTTACTGATTTCCTCCTTTACCTTTTTCCCATTCTTATCGGAATCCTGTGTGGGTGTAACGTTTAAGGGCGTAATACGTTTGTCGTATACAGGGTATTCTGAGATACCATAGAATACGAAATCGACGATGACAAACATATACAGAATAATTATAGAACTTACCAAATTGTTGAAATTTTTTTCTCAAACATTTTTATATTTCGTAACTGTTGTATTTCTTTTTACGAATTAACCCATTCTTTAATTTAATATTTAATCTTGAAATAATCGTATAATATCAATTTTTTTGATAAACTTCAAGTGTTTAGTTGCATGTTTTTGTATGATATCGTGTATCAATTATAATTTTATGATAATTGCAATATTTTGAGCACCCTATATATCAACTTATTCTCACATGAATCACCATTTTTCGTGAATCTTATTCATACACAATCTTTACACCAGATTTTTTTGAAACTTTATTTATATATCCCTGTGAAATATACGCACTCGTTTGAAATTTTTCTTTTAAATACTCAAACTCTGTTTCCACAATTGCATTTTATCTAGCGGCACCGCCTCTTTTATGCTGACGTGTATCACGTACATGTTTACGTCTGTTTTGAATCGCAAACACATTTCATGAATAGGGTGTTTCATAATACTTGACCCACGTTAAAGCAACTTTCCTTTTTTTTAAACATTCCCAACCAAGTATCAGTAGTAATGATTTAGGGATTCTTATGATAGGATTCTCGTTTTTATCCATAATGAGTAATATGATGTAATATCGTTATTAGAGTTGGTGAACATTATTTTCCGATTACATTAACTTACAGAATATAGAATTTTTTATGAATATAGCTAATTTGTATAATCTGAAAAACAAGTCTTCCCAGAAATTTGTTAAGAACAATTGGTGTGAAGAATTGCAACTTGAATAATAGGATCTTACTATTGAAACATTTTATTACAGCATGGTGTAATATTTCTGTATTATCTGTAATGAATAAATTATTGCACAACGTGATTCAGTATCAAATTCATCTTATTCCCTTCTAATAATTTCACATCGTCATGCACAATAAGAAAAGGACTTACTTTCCTGTTTAAGATTACATTTCTGATCTTATCAAGCTGTCCAATTTCTTTAGCCACAATTTTGATCGTTTATCCGATGAATTGAGTACAGTAAATAGACTACGTTGGTGACTTTGTTTTTCAGTTGAAACACTCTCCCATTGTACCCGGTGGCTTCGATTAGAAAGGATACGAGATTTTTTTCATGGATTCACTGTGCTAGCAGCCGCAATGAAAATCTGATTGCGACATTTACCATGTATCCAATTGCACCAATGTCACTGCTTCCGTCTTTTGATACTTTCTATCATATTATATCCGTTCTGTGGTTTTCGTCTATGTCCTGGGACAAGTGCATTGTGGTTTTGATTGAATCGAGTGTAAAATTAATGGACATGGAGCTAGAATTGAACAATTTTGACAAGAATGATTATGGTGTTTCGAGGATAATTGTCATTAATAATTGGATTTACGAGAGGGAAATGATACCATGAAGAGGAACGAGTTAGACCATTTTGTGTTTTTAGTGAATTGTTTTCCGCTTACTTTCTGTTTTAGAATTTGAGTCCACTAACTTTAGATGTATTAAGTTAGTATAATATGAATTAGAATAATTTTTATATTAATTTTTATTATTGGAATATTTTTAATAATAGTATCTTTATAAAATAATAGAATAATAGTTTCAAGGTTTCATTTTATTTTTAATTCCGAATTTATCGTGCAATATTATTTAGATAGAGATCTTTATGTTAAATATTATTAATCTTTGTAAATATTGTTAATTTATGTACTCTAATGTCTTCAATTTTACTACAAACTTAGCGAACAATTTTCTATAGTAAAATTCATAATTTCTCATCCTCATATCATCTTATTTTACGATTAGCTTTCCATAAGGCATCTAGACTAATTAGATTTAATTATAAATCGTGGGAGACAAGTTTCAAAATTTATTTCTAAACAAATTCGAGGATCAGATAGCCTTTATTCATGGATAGAAGAGAATGATCAGACTATAGTATAACTATGGCTTGTGAGCGGAGAACAGTACAATACGATCGTTTATGATCAGCGACGTTGAAAGTGCCTCGCCTATAAAGGTCAATCCTCCTAGTCTAAAATTAATATCTTCCAAGCGAAAAACGTACCTCTTGGATCCATAAAACTAGTCTTTTTCGAGCCATTTCAACATTCAGTCAAAGGCAACCTACATACCTTTGGATAATTTTAAAGTGAAATTTTGTTGTTTCACCTGTTTGTTACCAAACTCAGATATTGAAACTTTCATAGTTTTAAAGTGATTTCATAGAGGAATAAAGAACAAAAAGACGAATGAGGCCGATGGTGCTATGATATCTGGAATTTTATATATCAGAGATTAATTGAAAAATCTACTCTGAAAAGAAATGTAGAAAATTTGATTAGAAGTTTTGTTATAAATGGGTTAGTGACTTTGTAATGAATCTCAACTTCGATAATACTATAGAGATTTTAACATCAGGGATAGCAAAACTTTAATAATTTAAATATTTAGTATCTTAAAATATATTAAATGTTAATAAATTTTTGCTTATATCTAATTACCGAGTTATTTTAATTTAGGTTATGTCTAATTATTGTGACGAGAGCATAGTTTCAAAATATTGTACAGATTTTATACCTATGTGGAAACTTAACCTAGAACATCTAAAATTTATAGTTTTCGTTATATCGAACTGTCACTTTATAGTCTAATATAAAATAAGAAATATACATAACTATGAGATTTTAGTTATATAGTCATGGCATTTCTGTCTTCTTTGTAACACTGTATGATTTTACTTTATTATTCTGTCGGGTGGTTATTGTGTTTATTAGATGAAACTAAAATTCTCATCGCTTATAGTTGATATGTATCTTTGTCTATCTATAGTCAATTTGTCTAAGGCTTATGCGCACGCAATGTGCGACTCTTTCGACGGAACATTAATTCGCTACAGTATACTAAAGAAACGAAACTTGCTTCAATGCACGAATATGCACGAATCCTCCCGAATGCGACAGGAATTAAATGCTGTATAATAGACGTTACACTGTAGAAAGTTTATTTGCTTTTAAAGTTTGTATACAAGTGTTTGTATGTACGAATTAGCAAAACTTGAGAAGATACAGGCTTAGATTTTAGATTAAATAGAATAAAATATATATTTGTTTTGGTTTAATACTTATTGGGAAAAATAGAACACTAAATAAACGTCACTATTTGACGGTTTAATTTAGATTAGGTTAGGTTGCTATACTATGGAAGTTACTATAGAATATGAATTCGCAATTTCATCGCTCATTTACTGACAGAGAAAGCGTTGTTACGAGCGATTACTCTTCTTTACGCCATCGAACTGGATGGGACAGTGTTTGCCGTAATCCTTTGCTCGTTAACGCAGGTTAGAAACGATGAATAAGATCGTTTGTATAATGCTTTTCAGTTTAGATCAAAATGCAGTGACCTTTTTTCTAAGAAATATAAATTTTGTTGAAGGCATTCAAATATATCACATATGGCATGTTAACAGATGTGTTCAAGGGTAAAATAAGGAATAATAGGGTATGTTATATCGTTATTTATATTAAAGTAATATTGCTTGAAATTATGAGGTTATCCCATTGTAATTGTTTCACACAAGTGTTAGAATTATTATGCAGTATATTGGATCGAAGTCGAACATGCTGCATCACGAATCACGTGATTTTCTGTGTAGTATCAAGAAATTATCTTGATCAACTGACAGAAAAATATACTATATTCGTACATTTATAATTCCAGTGTGAATAAAAATTAATATGGAAAGTAAAATCAACCGATCAATTGATAATTAATAAATTATAAATATTTTTTTGAATACTCGAAACTTAAATTATGTAAAAATTAAGATAATTTTTGGATATGTTTTTAGCTTAAACGTTTATGGATGCACAATTAAACCTCAGTCTAATTCTTTAGAAAAGATAAAAAGAAAATATGGCAGTGAAAGATATTTCCACAAAGCCTAATATTCCCAAAGAAGTACGAATCGATCCCGAAACATCGATCCTTGAACGCTATATAGGCCGAGGACATTCTTTTCCGAGAACGAAAGCAGTTTTTAGAGAGCGATCTATTCTTGCGCGTGAGCCGAATAGCGTCAGTGAAATTGTAATAATCTGCCAAGTATACCAACTAAAACAGAAAAAACTCTATATCTACTGGACGATCTTAAGACAACTTCGTTCAACCTTGCAAATACTAATGCTACTTTTCAAGGATTAAAAGTCTTATTCATTGTTCCATTAATAATACCAATCAAATTTATGCCAGAGTAACTCATCCCACACATATCTTATTTTTTCCTTTTTATCATAACGAGTTATGATACGCGGCAAATGTCAAGATCAATATGTCTGCTGCTATTTTTTCTGCTCCCACGATCAGCCAGACGTGTATCCTGATCATTTTTCTTGGAAACACCATCCTTCGTCCTTCATCTGCAGTGTTTTCGTATTTCTTCATTGTGGTTTATTAATAGTTATAACGTCTGCCATGAATTTTTTTCTCATGCTTCTCACGTAGACAGTGTACAAAACATATTTGCTATGGATCTTACTGGTGCATCAACAGTTCGTAAAAGACTTGGCAGAGAAACTTTATTAAATCCATCTTGGTATTGATTTTTAAAATACCTCGAATTTGAAAAGTTTAAACATTTGAATTTTGGATATTTAGATTCGAATTTTTTAATTCGGATATTTGGATTTCAACATAAGTACTTGAATTTGAATTTTTGAATTCGATATTGAGTGACAGTTATATTATTAACTAAAGTACAGACATTTTAAACAAGCTTTAAATACATCTTAATTATAAAAGTTATGTAAATTTATGAGTTATATAAAGCACTAATGATTTGTTAAGAAAAATGGAACGTGTCTGTTAAAACTTTCGAATCGTTTGGTAATGCTTGCTATAATATGCTAATATTAGTAACTTATGTTACTTTCGTTCTAACGTTGCCAAATCTTAATGAAATTCTTATAAATTGACCAATGGAATTACGTAAACAGCCGAAATATGAAAACACTGATGAAGATTTTTATCTTATCTAGTGTATTCCAAAGTGTATTGGAAAAAATTAAATGACGGTCGAACAAGATTTTGAGTAAACTTTAGAAGACTGTTTTCAATGCAAATGAGCTGAGAAACAACTACGACACAATGAACTAAATGACTGTTAAGAGGAACCAGTTTGTAAAAAAGGTACCGCAAACAGTTTCACTGAATCATAACATATTTCTCCTTTTTATGGTTTTTGAATTGTATGTGAATATACATGTAGATATACGATTTTCAGTGTAGAAGAATCGCTCGTTAAAAAGAAAAACAAAAAATGAAACAAAACTCTATCCCCTGTTTGAAATGATGAACTTTCCACAAAAATATTGCCACTTTTAGCAAGTTAATTTCTACAAATGATTCTTAAAATCATTTTCATTTTCGACAGACCTCATTTACAAGGTAACCATAACTATACTGTTATTAATCATAAAAATCCCAAAAAGGAGATCGAAAACATCAGTACCAGTCTTTTGTGACCCACTTGATTGGCGTCCTTGCACCTTCGATGGAATGTGGGTCGAGTTAAGCGTGGTGTCTGGATCCGCTCGAAATTGAAAACGATCTCATCTCGTTTGTTATTCCTGAGCTAATACTTTTGTCCTGAGATTACACGATAATCCCCTATGACATTTTGCTCAACCAATCAAACCAAAATCGACGAAAAGAAACGAAAATAGAAAAAAAAAAATTAGTTTTTGTTAACAAATATCATTTTTGTAAATTCATTTTAATCCTTTCAATACTAACATTTTGAATATTTTATATATAAAATTTTTAATACCGTGTGTATGTATACCTTGAACCATGGTTGTTTTACACCTTTAACGTGTAAAATGTGTTTATAAAATTCATGCTCTTATTTCTGTTATATTCCGTACTTCATAGCAAATAATTTTGACATTTTTACAAATGTACATTGCTGAAGAGGTTAACTTGCCGCTTGCCATTCATTTGTCTTCGCGTTTAGATTTCTAGAACAAGTAATCTGATTTGTGGCGATCATCGTCCCTCACGTTTCGGTATAATTATTCCATCTGCCGATACACTCAGTGGCTGTGCTTATGAGCGAAAGTCTATTCTCGACTCGTAATTCGTTCAAGACGCTCCACCGCTCTCATTTCTGTCCTCTCTTTTTTCTCACCTTCCCACGCATTCGTCGTCTTTGTTCTATAGTAATTGTTCTACAGTACTGCATCGTAGATTGTCATTGAACTATACTTATTACTTCTTAAAACTGATTTCTTGAAATCAGGTGTCAATGTTGGTCAATACATATTTTTATATTATATGTTTATATCGTATATAATTATTTTAACCTCTTTGGTATGATCGTGTTAATTAAATAGTAATTATAAAATATGACCATGTATATTACTGGCAGTACATCCGATCAATAGAACTAAAATAACATGTAAAAAGAAAATAAATATAATGCATATAGATAAAACAATCGTTGGATATGTGTTTATTAAATATATAATTTAGATGTAATGGATATTAATAAGTACCATAAAACCTGTTTGGGAGGTATAATTCATGCTGCTATTAAGAAAAAGAATGGATTAATCAAAGTGGTGCACTTTTAATAATGATACGATGGATTCTTTATGGTTTCTTTATATGTGTATCGCTCTGTATCACCGAATTATTACGCACTAATTAACCCGGTGGCGAAGATTCTGCGTGAAGTGTAGCGCGATGCGCAAATTATTTCTTCTCGAAACTACACGCATCTTCTTCGCGCATCGTTCAACACTTCTGGCGAAGCCTTTGTTCTCGCGCGTTTTCGTTACTGCAGAACAATGCAATGACACTTGGTGTATTCAAGGATTCGCAACGTTCATTTCTCACTCACTACAACTGGTTTTTATCTTTACTTTCAAAACTAGAGAATCAAAGAAAGGTAACAGTGATCAATTCCTACAAAATCTATCTTACTGTGTAGTGTCCAAGAGCAAATCGAAGCTTGAAACATTTTATAATGCAATACTGTATTAGTAAGTTGGTATACGCTACTACTGGATGGATACTTAATGGTGGAAGTCCTTCGATCTTGTATGATGCAAACTCAATTTGTTCGTCATATACCGGGTGACCTAGTTCAATGGTTACACGAATTTTGTGACATATAACAGTTTGTAGAAGTGTACGTCGAGCTTGTAGAGAATGAGAATATCGAATTCGAGGAAGCTTGGAATTTCTGATAATTAAAATTTTAGGATGAAAAATAGGTTAGTAGTATGCCAGTAATATCATTTGAGATTATGGTTATCTTAAAAATCTTTTTTTAAACTTGAAATGATCTTGAGATTTCGAATATTGAAAAAAGATAATTCAAAATAAAACAATTTTTAGAACTATTTTTTTTTTTATTTTTTTGTCATACAAATTTTATGTTTTAGATCATGAACATTTCTATGATTGTAAATGAAAGATGAAATGCTTGTGGATCAATTGCTCATGTATCGTTTGATGACAGAATAAGTTTCTAAATTTGAATATTTACATAGTATAACATGGTCTCTGCAGTACTTACAGTTAAAGAATTTAATTATCGTTGTTGATTGATGTATAATCGATGATAAATTAATGAAATTCATGGAACCATCCGATTTTTCCGCGACACTGTAAACGACGTTTTGTAAAACCGAAAAAAATCATGAATAGTGGGTGAAAGTGGTGTCGATCCTTACAAGCATTGCGTGAACAGTACCCGATCGGCGAAGACAAATCTATTGCAAAAAGGTTTCCTTGTTACATAACAGTATAACGACCATTCACAATTATGTTTAATTTATTTTTTATTACAGTATATTTTTACAACTTTTCTTTATATTACCAATCGGTTATACTTTAACATACAATTAATATCGGTTATAGTTTACATATTATATATGTTTTTCTTATAAGTCATAACTGACATAGAAATATATAGTTATTATATAAGATAGTAGGAATATGTAAGACAAGCATAAATAACTAGTACTTGTACGGGCAATAGAATCCCCATCATGAATAGATTTGTGGCGGGGCAATCTGTGAGTGCAGAAACCACAGGTCCCGTAGAAATAACAAGATGACCCAGAATGGGGTGACTGACGTCGCATGTATATGAACGTATTACAAATTCGGTAATATTTTCTATTTTTATAAATCCAATATTGATAAGATAAAAATATTCTATTCAAAGCCTATTCTATTACAGAATAATTTTGACTTAATTTCAAATAACAAGTACCTGTAAGTGTAACGCTAGTAAATATTGCGATTCATATCTTTTTCTTAATAATTGAAGAGTGCAAAAATCAGTTATAGAATTATTCTTTTTTATTTAGAAGATTTTAATGTGAGTTTTTAATTTTGATTTTTTGATATCGAATTTTTATTTTGAATATTTTAATTGAATCTTTCAATCTTGGTGATTCTACTAGAAATTAAAATATTGAAATTGTAAGACTTGAAATAAATTGTTCTTACGAGAGAAGTAAATAAAATAATATAATATGGAATTTATTTCCAGAAAATGTCCAACTGTTACCTATTTTGAGGCAATAAAATGGTATTGTATTTGGAAACAGGAGTGTTACGGCGCTGTAACGTTATCAATAAAATAAACTTCATGATTCCGCACCGCTTTAACACCTGTGTACCATGATTCACTTAAAACGCGCATAATTCAGTCGTAGCGGAAGAATATTTTACTATCGCTTAATCTGATGTTGAGTGTTCTATGATTTATCGTCTGTTAAAATCGCTGTTTTACTCGACCGAGGAAGAAGGTCTGGGTATGTAAAATATTTATTTTAGTTACCTTGAATGAGAGATGATTAAAACTAGTATAATGAACCGATCGTATAGAGGATGATTCAAAAGATTAATTTTTTTTTAAACGATTACTATTCAAGGAAAGTAAGAGGTTTGTGTTCAAGAAAACTAATCTTCAAAGTATATGACTTGTATTAAAAATTATTTCACCAAATTAGCAGTCTCAATATAAAAAATAATTATTCGTTACTATCAGTCTTATTTATGTGATATAACATTGTTACATTGTTGCAGAAAGTATGTTATTGTAATCCATCTGCCTCTTTAATAACAAAAGAAAAATACAGGATGAACAATTTTTTAAACAGTTAGCTTGTAAATAAAGCAAAGATATAAACATCGTTAAGAAAGGTAAATCAACATAAATTATTCGAGCATCGGTTACAAAATTGTGGAACAGCCTAACAAGTCTCGGAGATAAAAGGGTAAACGGAAAAGGAGATACGAGAAAAAATCCGTTTCGATGTTGCATAAATTCTAATTGGGTTAAAGTTTTAAGTTTGAAATATCTATTGCATTGGAACTGGGACTCGATCCACGAAGGACGCCTATAGAAAAACGGGAAAAAAGAACTTGGATATAACTCCGCGACATAAATAGATGACAAACTTGAAACTCGCTAGTGACATCGCTCGGAAAAGACTTTGTACTTCGAAACGGATCTTTTGTAAAGTTTTCACGCTCTTTTAGACAGATTTGATACACATTTCTGGTATCGCGTATCCTGTTCGCTGTAATTACTTCTTATTTGTTTACTTAAATGTACTTTCTGCAACGTAATTTAAGTATTTCTTTAATTATCTAATTATTCCATTTTTAAATAAATTAAAAATTTAATTATTCCAATTTTTATAGAATTTTAATTTCGTTAAAAATGTATTTTGATGATTATGATAATAATCACAGTTCTTAGATTTTTGCATAATTTTTATTTTCGCTCAAAAATTCGATTTTTGTTTATTGTTTCCATTTTTTATTTTTAGAGGAAGAAAGAATTGAAATCAAAATTGTTGAAGAGTACCACACCACTGGACTTGAAATCGTATTTGAATGTAGTGCGTGCCTCAAACATTTACGCGCTATCTTGCTTCTATCTTCTCCTTTCTCTTCGACACTTTCACTATCACTTTGAACAGCTGTGAATTCTGCTCAGATATTTGTACTCACTGTCTCTAAGGATAATACCTGTCGCCACTGCTTAACAAACATTACGCCTTTGTTACGAAGAATTTTTCAAGGTGATAATCGCTCAATGACATATTGGAACATTCCAAATATTTTTATGTTACCATTGATTATAATTAATTTGATATCATTATGCTCTAAAAGTTGAGTGGTTCTGGTTTTCGGTTCTTGTCCTCTTGTTTATATTACATGTTACAATTTTTGTTTTCAGAGTATTCAATTCTAGGATGCGTATAAATATGCAAATATAAGTGGGTGAAGCAAAGAATTATCTAATTGCAGTGATTCTATATAAATTTGAATTAGACTTCAATTTGATCTTAAATTTGGACTGGTATTTGAATTCGATAATTTGAATTTCAAAGGTACACGTATAAACATAAACATATGCTTTCAAAGGTAATTGAGTTAATTAATCGCACACATAATATACTGTCGTAGTAAATGATGTATTTTACTTAAACAATATATAACTGTTTCATTTACAAATAATGAGTGATTTGAAGCACGATATTTGAAAAATTCTCAAATTCTTATTTTTTTCTTTACTAATATAATGACACGTATGTTAAAAGTTATGTATCTCCTATAATCTGACTTTCTGATGAGTAAAGAAAAATACAGTTATAAAAGATTAATTGTAAAACTAATAATAATTTGTTTTATAAATCTTTAATTGTAAGTTTTATTTGATTTGATTATAAAACTATTTAATTTAATCACGATTGTGAATGCGTTGAAACATAAAAAACAGTTCTTTGAATACTTCAACTGTTTTAGGAAGGATCAAAGTTCGAAGTGGACTGAAGGATCGAGCATTTAAATTGTGCGCGTGTCTCGTCAAAGCGAACGAAATAGCGTGTGACGTTGTTTGACTTTGGTCCAGCGTGCGTCCTTAAATTAGTTAAACTAGCGCACCGAAATTAACCCAGTTATGCGAAAGAGGATATCGAATAAATTCAACGCGCAGCCGCGTATTGGTGGCGTCAGTACGTGCGTATATATGTGTGTCTAAATGTAACAGTGTGCGTGCGTTACTGATACAGAACAGCGTGAGAGGAGCAGGAAAGGAAGAGGAAACCATGAAGATCAGATAAGGGAGGATGTAATCTAGGAGATAGACAAGGAAGGGACAAAAATGAAACAGGGAAATAAAAAAATTAAACAGGAATTGACAACTATAATAACAAAAAAAGAAATTCTAAATTGCGGAAAAGTTATAACGAAGCTATAATTTAATAAATCATCAAAGAAACAATCCAAAGATTTAAAAAAAGGAAAACTTAATGGATGAAAGAATAAATAGTGAAAGGGAAAATCTCAAAGTGCAATGGAAAAGCAAGCACACCAATGCAAAGATGAGAATTTAATTGATAAAATAACAAAAGTGAGTGGAATCTATAATGTAAAGGGAGAACAGTTCCAGAGGATAAAAGAGCAGAATCTATTAATAGGGTGCACCAAAGTAAGAGAAAGCATCTAGGAATAACAAAGATATGAAATCTTAATTTGCAGGTGAAACAGCAGGTATAATTCAAAGCTAGAAAGAAGATAGTGTACGAGATAAAGTGGACTAGAACAGAAAATAGAGTTTAACAAAGTATCATCAAATGTAGAAGATATGTAATTCGATTAATAAACTGGTGAAAAGCAAGATAGTGGATCTGTAAAGTATAATAAGAAATTATAAAAAATCAAAGAAACTTCGTTTTTTGTATATACAGAACCACCATGTCTCCCATAAAGAAAGACAAGGACACATAATTAGTTTAGGTATGGGTTAAATAGAGATTGAAAGAGGGGCAGCAGCCAGAGAGAGGGAGAATCCCAGTACCGTCCCGTTGAAACGAGACAGTAATAGAGAACCAGAGAAACGAGGCTTCTGCGTTCCCTTTGAAGGCACATTCTGCTACCACCTGCTACCACCGTCGCCTCCATCGGTGGTTGTCTGTATAGAGAACGCGGGGGCGGTGGTGTAGCATCGCGAATGGAGAGCAGTGATGCTGTTCACGGTCCCACAGATTGATCCTGCCGTTCTCTATTCAACATCGAGACGAAGTAAAGTGTCGACTGACTACCTTTTACGACAGACTTCCGCGACTCGTACACTCGTAGTGCGTCGCTCCATCGATCGGAGGATCTCCCTCTTTGATTCCACACCAACAGTGCACCACCAGTTTCGTTAATAACCAACCCGTTTCCGTTTGTGAGAGAAATCTGACCAATTTACCATAATTATTTTTACAGATACTGGAAGAATACTTGATATCCTTACAGAAATTGTACATTAGATTGATAGAACTAGATTATTTTCTTGACTCTGGTACACGTGTTCGGCGACGAATATTGTAGATATTGTAGAATTGAGAAACAGTTGCATTGGTTCTTTCATTGCATTTAATTTGTGATTTTTGTCTAATAAGGATATAGTTGAATAGATAAGAGCAGTATTTGATGTTTAATGGTATTTCTTGATCAAACTTCTGATTAAATCTGTTGACGTGTTCGTTTGGTCTCTGTCTGTTTGTCAGACTTTGTTGTATTAGTCGATAGTAACTATAGAATACGAAATTATCAGTATATGATAAGAAAATGAAAATATTTGATCTTGGCCTAATATCAATCTATATGTCAAGTCTTCGTAAATAGAAAATTTTTACGGTAAATGTCTGATAAGATAAGATCTGGTCATGGTTAACCTTTAACATAGATTTTGCTGAATATTTAGTATGTTAAAGAAATCTAGAAAGGTCAAGTACTTCAAAGCATCAAAATCCTTCAAACATCAATTTATACCATCAAAGGACACATTGAAAAACTTGCTGGTTCCAAGCATTCATTATCTATTTTAAGTAAAAGAATAAAGAACGAAATTAGAAGCAATATTATCTTTAAAAGAGAAGACAGCTTATTCATTGAGGGGGATGAGCGTCGTCGACCTGATGATTTTCCTGGACGTCTGCCAGTTCTATCTCCAAACTAGGCGGGAGTCGCGGAACTTGTGCACGCTTTGGGCCATCATCACGTTTATTCGTACGGAAGACAACGGTGAATTCCTTCGTTGGTGTCAGGCGTACAGGGTTCCACATCTACGTTACAAGAGTGATTATTCGGGTGACAAAGAAAAGCAGAGGATCGATAAGTTGATCCTAAAAGTTCTTCGAGAGCTATTCTATTGCGGATGTATACCTCCATGCGATATTGGTTTATGAATAGAACTTGTGATAAATTTTTGAAAATGAACTGTCTCTGTTGGTGGATTACTTTAGCGAAGATTTTTCTTTTCAATGTCTATTCTTTGGGAACGTAAGTGTGCTGTATTGTACTTCAAAGAAATGCTATGGTGTTTACCTGCAAAATGGAGATGTAGTGTGAACGGATGTTTAAACGTTTTAGAATTTCAGGTGAAAAGATCGTAAACGAATTGGTGAATGAGGGTTCTGACGCTGCTGGTTTGTGATTTGTATATTGTTATATTGCAATTATTACTGGCGTTTGTTAGATTGTTTGATTTCATCGACTCTTTTATTCTTATCTAAAGATAAGTTATTTGATTGATTTTCTTTAAATTGGCTTAAGTTATTTCAATCTCCACTTTATTTCTTTTCACTCCTCAAGAAAAACAGAAATCGTGTTCTGATAAAAGATGCCAAAAACATTGAAGTCAAGAATGAACAGAAACAAACTTCCTAACAATGGAAATATAGTTTCATGTCTAGTTTCATACTAATTAATAATAAAAAAGGAAGCTGATACTAACTAGCTCATATACCTTAAATGCCTTAACCCTATCAATAATATCCCAAACATCAAATTTAAACCCGCGATAACACGAATTCTTACAAAAACCAAGCATTCAAGAACTAGTGGCCTTACAAAAATATCAGAACTATCGCTCCTGTAAAAGGAAATATGCAAGTAGTTGTTGAATTTCAATACTCGTCCTCGACGCGTGGAGAGCGTTGGAAAGCAAGCTTGTTCTCGATTCTAAGCTCTCCGGGGGATCGATCTACCTGTGGATTCCGCTTTGAATTCGCGTGTTCTCCTCTCTCAGTTGTTATTTTTTCTTGCATCGTTCTTCTCATGTTCGTGGCTGCATGAGCCACGAGTGGACGTCTTGCAGAGTTCCCCTTTCGTTAACGGAAAGACCACTCGACCTGTTTGCGTCGTCGACGTTGACAACAACGTCGACGACAGGCATTGTAACGAGGGTCCTTCACTGTTGTCATGAACAGAAGCTTTGAAAACGTTGTTTGAGGGAAAGGAAGTTATTGTTCGGTGATCGAGGATGATAAGTTTTCGTCGGTGGTGCTTTGAGACGAGAATTGAAAGGAATAGACTTGGATGGTAGTCAGAAGTGGAAGAAATAACGAGTTAGGAACAAACAGAAAGTTTTTAGAACTTTTGTGCAGGATTGATATCTCTTGACAAACTTTTTGATGTTTTGCAAGTGGAAATCGTTTTTGTCGATGTAATATATTGCAGTCCTTTCGCATAATTACATATTAGGTGAAATAATTTACGGACAGTATACAGATATAAAATTTAGAGTTATTTAGATCAATAAAAATGTTATTCGAAGAATATTCGGAAATTAGTCATTATTCTTGTAATAATTATATCTATTGATTGTAGTATTCTTTCCCACATGCTCAAATACACTAACACAGATTATAATATTTATTTGAATAATCGCTGAAAAAAGAAGGAGAAATCAGATTTATGTGATTTCTCAAACTTTTTAATCTTAAACTGATTTAAACTAATTTAATAATTAACTTAAACTAATTTAATCTTAGCAATGTAATTTGACGTGTTTTTACAATTTGTTCGTGACAATCAACCGAGCTTCCATCGTTTTCAAAATATACTAGAACACTCGTTTCTAAATCAGGGTAACCGTCCACAACTGTAGATCGGTCGTGTAATTATTAGGAAACAAAAATGTGTTATCTCGCGAATTATTCCAAACGTCCTTGCCAATATACTCCATGTCTGGAGAAAAGTACTGTAGATTGATTGTTGGATTGACATATATGGAGCATTTCTCTTTGGATACGATAAAATCCAATTATATTCATAGACAGATATACTCTCGGTATCTTGCTTCGCTTTCATACCTTTTGTTCGATCTGTCAACGGAAATTATAGATAGTTCTCAGTCGATATCTCAAATCAACACCCTATCAAGTTGATAATCCCTCTTGCTGAAGGTAATTACACGATTTTACAGTCTATTTCTTTCTTTTGTAACTTTAATATTGTTACTAGAAAGTCGTAACTTTTCATTCTCTTGATAGATTCCACGCGAGAGTGAATCATAGTATATGTAGCAATAAACGTTTTCTCTTGATACTTATGATTGTAAATTCTGCTCCAGAAATGTAACTATTGTTCAGTAGTAACTTTTTTAAATTTGGAAATTATAATAAAAAAAGTATCGGAATTAAATAATTATTCGAAAATTTTTTAAATATACAAATCTTACCGATATTTCAGAAAATATTAATTTATGATTAACTATATGCATTAATCATTTTCACTCATGTAATTAAAAACAATTTGTTATTGACTTAATAAATTGATACATGTGCATTTCTAGTTATAATTACTTATTTGATTAGAAAACGGAAAATACAGTATTTGTTCGTTGTTAATCATACTGTATAAAATCATAACCTACTCTACACATAAAGTACGAAGACAAATGCTTGAAGCCGAATGTGCACGAATCTGTAACGTGCTACAATTCGACTTTCTTCGCAAATACGAAAGGACATATACAGGATGATTCTATATGAAAAAACAAATTGAAAATAAAGAATAACAGTTTTTCATTCGAAGCTTCGTTGTTAAGAAAATCGACTTTGAATATCTAAGGATGTTGGTATACCGATAGACCATCTAACAATATATCGTAGTTAAGTGCGCGCGTACTCGGTGAATATTCAAAGTCCATTTTCTCGACAACGAAGCTTCGAATGAAAAAATTTTATTCTTTATTTTCGATTTGTTTTTTCGTGTAGAATATAATGAAAATATAATGAAAATGACGATCGAAAATGTTATTCCGTGTGATGATTCGCAATATCAATTTGGAATAAAAGTTTAGTCGAACAGCAACTTCTCTTCTTCGACACTGAAAGCCATTGTTTCGGACTAGTCTTGTGACAGCTGTCCACCTATAATCTCGTGTGTGGGGTTGAGCTGTCCTGGTCAATACGCGATTCATTAGGATGTAGGCCAGTCAGAGACGATTAATTAGGTCAAATGTGCTACCTGTGGATTCTGTGTTCCGCCAAAACGCACGAATGAATGTATAGTTACATGATTTTCAACTCGGGTAAAATAAAAATCGAGATTAAAACACGTTTTCAGGTAAAAATTTCACTACAACAGCTTATTTGTATTATTTCATTTTTGTATCGTTATGTTTTGTTATTTTAATATTAGCTAACCTATCAACGAAATTGTCCCTCAACTGAAAATTATTTTCGTCGTGAAATTAAACAATAAAATCAAATTTTAGTCATTTTTTTTATAGGTAGAGAAAAATCTGATTATAAAGAATTGATTAATTTCTCGTGAAAAGGAAGGTTTAATCGATAGGGTATTAATTGTTGAAGGTAAGGAAATAAGTAATTATTGGAAGTACTTTCAGTCTTTGACCGTGGAGTGTGGATAAAAGTCGAGGACAGATTTTTTCACGGGTGATTTTGCTTGGACTTGATGAAAAAGCTTGGAGGTTCCAGTGTCTAAAAATAGCTTACATTCTCTTAAGGTTGAACCTCCGGTAAAACATCTTCAAACACGGAAGTGTTTGGGGCTGTTATTTTGATGCCGATGGATGTACTTCGAAACAAGTATTTTTAACCCCTTTTTATATTCCTTTCTTTAGAGGAGTCTGTATACTTTGGAAGCACTTTTAAACTTTAACCTTTTCATGGTTCTACTGTTTCGCAAGCACATTGTATAAATTATATTGTGCACTTTAATCGATAATTTAAGTATCACTGTAAATTTTAAGTTACATGTAACTTCTGCATACAATGTTATGTTTTCAAATTACCTTATTATTTGTACCATTTTAAAATTATAATTTTGCATAATAGGAACACTTTATTGCATTAAAAAGAATTTAAATGACCATTACATTTTTAGAGATTCATCATTTATAAGAGAATTGTGATAGATGCACAAAATAGTCTAAAATACAAATTAATTTGTTTCATTTGTAAATTTAACTTGTATATAAGTATATTAATAATCCATAATATATGGCTGTTATATGAAAAATTTAATGCCTATGAATATTGACAAGGAAATTTCATAGATTAACGATATGCATTTTTCTAAATTTCCCT
>NW_016913695.1:538783-572490 GCF_001483705.2 Eufriesea mexicana | reverse complement strand
CCTACAGTTATTGTTTCACGATTAATTCCAAATATTAATGTTAATATTGTAATTATTTACAGCCACGTATAATAACGAATAACATAATCTAAAATCGCAGCAGGAAAAAGTATAAAATATAAGAGTCTATTAGAATTAAGTTGTCGTACAATGTTAAAAAACATCAATGATTCCTCTATAACTTTTGAAGTGGAAAGGTGTCAGGAGCTCTTGGTAAATGAAAGTGACGAGAAAGTATGAAACCGGTACCTTTGAAACCGGAATCTCTCGTAGACCACCGATTATGGAATATCAATCGGTAGATGACCAAATAAAATTAACCTGATCACGTGTTTAGTACCACCGAAACACCAAAAATGAAAGCGATTATCGAGGAATTCAAGAATTTGACCATTTTATGAATGATCGCCATTTTAGAAACCTTCGTATATCTGAAGCCTAGAAATAATTTAAAATGTTATTAATCAAAATAAAAATTTGACATTGATTAAGTATATATTTACTTCATAAATAAAGAACTGATTTATGGAGAACATGTCCGGAGAATATTTGGAGCCATCGTGATGTAGAAGCTATTTTCTCCTTGAGTAATTTAAATGAAACCTTTGTTCCCATTCATCGCGGATGATAAGCAGAAGACAATGGGATATCGTGGATTGTTTTGGCGAAGTTACAACGAGCAAATGAAAATGTACCGGGAACGAATTGAAAAGCTCCCTGTGAAGAGTTTGCAATGTCTGGTGTGATAGAAAACCGTATATAACTATTGATGTGGAACGATAAAAGTCGATAGAACTCCTGTAACTTTATGTACGTGTTTTATTAGATTAACGGAATATTATAAAAAAAACTGTACAGGTTAAATTATTTGTCTTGTTTAACTTATGTGTTATGGTCTTGGACTATGTAATTCAAATTTTCTCATAATTAGGAGTCAGAATCAGTTTCGTTTAATGGCAGTTATAAGGTCTTTAACGCTGATTGTATAAGACGTTCCAAAATGAATGCCAGGTGAAATAGCAAGTAGAGAAAAAATGTCTACTATTATTTATTATTATATTTATTATTATATCTATTATTACATTTGTTTAACGTGATTTAATAATAATTCAAGAAATCGTAAAATTGTAAAATAGCTCGTAAATATTTATAAGATCTAATTGTGTCAATTTTGAAACGACCTATACATTCTTTTGTTAAATCTACTTCACTAGAAGCATATGTTTACTAAATAAAGTTATAAATTTTACCATCTTAGTCTTTGAAACACCTTCTATTGTGTATAAGATAAAGACTTTTTACATTTAACATTACGTTCGTTAACATAAGTTAATAACGAATAATCATTTGTTTTGCAGTATCGCGGACACGCGTGTGGATGAGGGTAAATCATCTTAGTGAGAGGGATGTCTGAAAGCGACGGAGAACAAGTAGCTCGGTCGGTGGCCTTGGAGCAAGCCTATGTCCATGAAGTTTACGAACAATGTGCCGAAAAGACAGTCCAAACTAGACATTGGCCACGAATCTATCAATTTCTCGAAGAATTGGAACCAGGAGCCCTTGTCTGCGACATTGGTAATTTTATTTGTGGAACACCTTTAGTTTTACATGTAAAATCCATTCTACTAACATCGTGTCTTTTCCATATCCGGAATCAACTGCTTATTATGCTATTTTTCTTGTCTAATATTAGTTTAATAATTCTTCATTTAGGAACTACTTAAACAATCTGTAATTTCCATTATAGAATACACACACTGTGGTTGGATTTCTTGTGTATCTAAAATTTACATATTTTTGTTTCAAGTAACTTTTGAAATTATTACTTAACCTATAATGTTATAGCAACTGATAAATTTAATGTAATCTATTACATTACCATCATATTTTACCATCAACTTCTTTCATTACATGATTTCATTCATTACCAATATCTTCAACCAATTAACGAACTCCTCACACTTATGCTTTTAAAGTGTGAAATAAAACGAAGAATCGAAGTGTTTTAACTGTCCACCAGGTATTGTTTTCAGAAATCCCCGCAGTGCGCGCTGTTTTCCGTTGAAAAGGAATAATTTAATGAAACTGCTTAGTGATCTTAGTCAATTCACTGATTTTTCAATCTTATGCTATAGCCGCGCCCTATAGAACGCACACCCATGCAGGTCTCCCATTTATGGGCGTGTGTTCCTTCCTTTACCTGCTTTTTCCTCGCCTCTCAACTCCGGTCACTCTCGCTTTCACATGATCAATTGACCTCCGTACTGATGTATCAACGCGATCTGTGCAGATCACGTATGCATGTGCGCACGCGTGTGTAGGTTAGAGCGCTGTGTGCACGACTGATCCCACGTCGCGTAGCCGGTGCTGAAATACCGTGGGATCCGTTCTCCTTGGATTACACAAACTCATCGACCAACGAACTTCGATGCCTGTTGTGTTCTGTATTCCACATTTGATCTACTTTTCGTGCATCGTTCCGAAAGACATACTACCGGTTTGATCCGTGGAATTAGTCATTGGTTTTCTAATACGTTCCTTGCCGGGTGATCAGCTGATTGGATTGCGAAATCGGAAACGATAACCGGATCTTTTATTTAGTTCATGACTGATTCGAGTTAAGAATTAAGACCATATATGGTCTGAAGTCTGTTAGAAAAATATTTTGGTACAGTGTATTTTTTCTGTACTTTATATGAATGTAAAAAATGAAGCTTTATTTAATGTACCGGAGTTTAATTAAGAAATGAAGTTTAAATGTCCAAGATGCAAAAATGCAATCGTATAGGTTATTTCAAAGTTGGAAAACACTTGTTCCTCCCATCTTATTTACATTATTGACTGATTATATCTTACTCGTTCCACGTGGTTCAATGGTATATAATAGTTTTATATTTTGTTATTACTACTTATACTAATTAATTAAATAATTTCATAATTAGATTAAAACCGTTAATTTTAGACTGCTGCGACCTGCAATGATTAAATTAATTTTACAAAATCAATAAGACTCTCCATTTAATAAACCGTGATAGAACCGATATAAGAATAAACGCATACATACTACACGGAATTATATTCATAATCGATACAACACCGAAATAAAATCAATAAGGAAACTGTTTCAGTAACTAATGGAATGGTAACATATTCGCATTTATTTTGTTTTTGTATAACTATAGAAAATAACAATTATCAGATTAAATGAATTAATTTTATTTTTATATTTTATTTACTTTCATTATAATTTACTTTCAATACAATAAATGTCATTCATTCTACATCTTAGAATATAATTAATTGTTGAAATTGAGATTTTAAAAATATCTTTGCCTGTTAAGAGACATATTTTCATTAATAAATATTTGGTTTTATAAGATGCAATTAACAGGAATATTTTTACATCTATCTTATCAGTTACGTGGATTGTGTTATACATAATACTATTCCTCGCCTCGTGATTCTACGTTGCATGATCATATGCAAATGAAAACATCATCGTCAGTTTTAATAACCACAGATATTACTTACAAAGGTTACTGATAACGACGAACGTCCATGTTGCCAAAGGGAATTGATACCATCGCTCGACAAGCAATTTTATAAACACGTTTGCAAAATCAATAAGAGTATCGATGTAAGAACCGAAATAGAACTGATATAAGGATATACGTACACATACTATGTACATAGAACCGTAGCAGTAACCGATACAGAACCGAAATAGAAGCGGCAAAGAACCGATATTTCAAAAGTTACTGGAACCGTAAACGATATCTTCACTGATTTCGGTTTTTGTAGAAAATATCACTTCTTCGAAAATTTATCGGGAAACGGAATTCATATTATAACAACTTTCAACCCTTAATGTTAGAATATTAAACTTGCATTTAATATATTTATAATTAAAACCTTCGAAATCATTAGCTAATGGTTCGATTACTTTTCTTTCAGGTTGTGGCAACGGAAAGTACTTGAGCGTTAATCACAGCATCTTTAAGGTAGGAGTGGATCGGTGTAAGCGTTTCACGGATATAGCGCGTGAAAAAGAAAATGAGGTGAATATATCATTTTAGAAAATATACGTATGAAAAGAATATAAAGCATACGATAGTCTGATACCGGAAATAAATTCTTACATCCGTATCCTGTATATCGGTTTAATCATAACTAATAGTATTAATTGCATCCGGAATAAGTTATCTAGCGGAAAATGTTTTTCCGTTCGACTGTATCTTGTAATTCCTGGCAATGATACTGCGAAAGAGTGACAATGATTAATATCGTTGTTAGATATATGTATAAGCATCAACATAAATAATTTAAAATAGTATAATTTTTTATTAAAAATATATATATAGCGTAAATGTAATTTTTAAAAAACTTGTCTTTCACATTGCAGGTATTGATTTGTGATAATTTAGCTCTACCATTTCGAGATGAGAGTTTCGACGCAGTCCTCTCGATCGCTGTTGTGCACCACTTTGCAACAACAGAGAGGCGGGTACATGCACTGAAAGAACTTGCGCGGGTGTTGAGGATCGGGGGTCGACTGGTCATATCAGTATGGGCTATGGAACAAAAACATAGGAAGGTAAATAAATTATTATCTACAATGTAATACTTAAATTATCTTACATGGATTTTCAAGTGTATAAAGTTATATAGTTTTATAAAACTATATGTAGTATGTTAAGTATTGAAGAATGCTTTGGATTGCAAGTTATTCGAAGGATTTGCAGATACAGGTACATATATAGGCTATCCGATTCAGTTCAAAAATGTCGTCATCCAATTCGATTAAATTCAAACGGTATTTGAACATGCCTATGAAATACACCCACGCGAGCATGACGGTTAATCGATACGACTATTTCAATGCACATAGTCAAGGTAAACTGTTCGAATTTATTGCTGATTATACTATTTTTCAGCTCAAGTTCACATGCTTGCTAAACATAAAGTTTCTAAATTGTCACTGGGAATCCTCCCATATTTTCATTTGAGAATTTATCATTGCGTGTTTTTACAGACTAGTTACTTATACACTTGCAGTAATTTGAAGGTATATGAATGAACAAATCTTACTTTTGTTTGTTTCCAGTTCGAATCTCAAGATGTCTTGGTTCCATGGCCCAAAGCGTACTGCATTAACTCAATACCAAATAGATCGAAACGGTTGGGTGCATCACACGGCAGTGATTTACACTTCAATCAAAATGCTCAAAAATTCCTATCATCTTCTAAAAGGTATTTAATTATCCTAACTGCGTAAACAAGTAAAAAAATATCAACCTAATATAAGCCATTTGAAGTAAAACAGCATCTATGAGCAAAAACTAAGATATGTAACTTGGTAGTTGAAAAAACATCTGTATTGAAAGAGCTTCAAAATTGGTAATTTTCAAAAATTATATTCCCATCACTTTTTCTCGTTTACTTTTCTCCTTTTCGTAGGACATGCCCCAGTGATAATACGATGTTCTCCGTAATGATTGCTAATGGGTATTTTATTTTAGGAATAGTCAACGAAAATGTAAAAGCAAGAGCTATTGGATCGACCCGATATTCAGTCCATCACCGTCAACCAGCAGCCTATCCAGTCCAAATGAAACTTGCTACAGCTTTTTTCGTCGTGCATTGCAGGTAACATAACCTAACTTGACTAGTTTTCCATTATCCTGTGTTATACAATCGCGTGTTAACGTTAAAATTGATTCTCCTTCTCTTTTCCTCTCATTTTTTCTTTTCTCTTTGAACTTTCCGCGCGTATGTTATTGCGACACGATAATTTCTCGCAATAGGTAGCTAAATTGTTGGCAGGTCTTATCGATTCTGCGCGCAACCGTAACGATGCTCTATACGAAAAAGTAGGCTAACTGCTTGCGGAATACGCTTTGGACGCAGTTGGAACGAGCAAAATGCAACGAAGATCGTTTGACAGCGGGGTGCATGAGTAAATTTGCCTCTTGTCGTTTACTCTTCTTGTAAATATTCGATAATGAGTGAAATGGGTTTGGAGGAAGAGTACTTGAGGCAATTCTTCCTTGGGAATTTGGATCTTTTAAGCATTTATACTTGTTGAAAAGATATAAACGATAAAACATCCTTGATTTTCTTTTTTCGTAGTTTTTCTTCATTGAAAATTATTTATTTTTCTATGACCTTAAGAGGTCGACTCATTTGAAAAATTATATAGCACACTTTACAGGTAGTGAATGAAAATAACTTAATTTTTTCTGCTTTTAGAAATTAGCAGGAGGTAGACGTGGGTCTGGAAGTCGACCTTGGTTTTTGGACAGTTGGCAGAGCGGCAGTGGTAAAAGTCGTAAAGACTATGAACAAGAAGAACCGCCGGACGTAGACGAGTTACCCATCGAGTTACGTCGCGTTGAGGATGTTAACGTGACGTTAAACAAGCAGTCAGATTCTCTGAGTATCAAATCTAAGAGTCTGGGTGATATTTTGGAGATTCAGCGACTGGACCTCGTACGATCTAGATCCAGTATTCCTGGCTTGTGTTCCATGTTGACATCCGAATTGAATCTGGACGGGGAATCCAGGACGTCATCGTCGATGAGTGGCTCGAAGCCACGACTGGTCAAGCAGAAATCTCATCTCATGGACGACACCGGTTTGGAAAATCCTGATAACACTGCCATTCAAGAACTATCTAAGGACATTCCAGACTTTCAGGTTTCTATCATTTTTTTTTATTTTTTTCATTTAAGTTTTAACGTTTTAGTTTTAACATTTCAAAAAAGAAAGATTTAATGTTTTAAGATGGAACCTTTAATTCTATATTTCAGTTAAAATATCTACATCTTTTATTTGGTTAACATTCAGGTAACACCTAGTCACTATTCGAAACGGGGAAGTATTCTAAAACAGAGCTCGATGAACGAGGAGCTAATGTCTACCGATAGGTTAGAAGAAAAAGAAAGGGTACGAAGGAACATAATGAAACAGGCATCTCTAAACGAGGATATTATCTGCAAGGGGAAAACCTTTGAATCTCTCAGAGACTCTCTCTATTCTGTAAACGCGACAAAGAGATTTCAACTATTGAAAAGTGGCCTTACGAACAAGATCAAACAATCTACGACTAACATTGAGGTATCCAGTATATCAATTAAAAATGGGTTCGTAAAAATTCTACAAGGATGGAAGTCCAGTGAAAATGAAACATCGGCGACACCGAATGATGAAGCATCTAGAATGAAAAACAACGACGCTAAGGTTCAGCCTGTAACTATGCCGAAGAAAGAGACAGAAGGCATTGAAAGACGCTTATCTCGCGAGGATGGTTCAGACTCATCGAAAGACAGCAGTTTGCAAAGTGATACAAGCGTTGATTCCGAGGACAGTTTCGCGTCCGTGATTTACGTGCCAAAGCAGGACGCTCAACCAATAACGGAAGTTATTATTCCAGCTTCGAGTTGTCACCAGCTGGGAAGTATTTCAGCACCCACTTCACCGCGCGTCAAACAACCGCCTGAAACATCTAACTCAAGATTAAAGATCATTTCCTTATCACCATTGCTCAAACAGTTCCCAGCCACTAGTAAGTCCTTACCTCCACCTAGTCCGCCTGGCCTATCACCTTCTACTTTAAACTCTGTATTTACCAGGCCATTCTTTGGCCCAAACACTGTTGTCAGTCAACAACCATTGCCTGGGGAAAAGACTATTAGTTTGAAAAAGGCCGAAGTTTTGAATAATGGCTATCATCAGTCAAATAATGAAGACTTGCAGGGTAATAATAGAAATATGGAGAGCGAGATTTGTGGAAGAGATAATTACCTGGAAAGGAAAAAGCCTAGCTTGAAGACTGTACGTGCTTATAGATCCATGACTGAAAGCCTGGAGGTGGAAGAACCGAAAATTGTTAAAGATACTACTCCACTTTTACCTACTGTGGATGACAGTCCTGATATATCATTGCAGGAGAAGAATATCTCTGAGATCAATAAAGAGGAAGACAGCCGTAAAGCTAGACTGAATCAGATCAAAGAACTGTTAAAACAGAAACCTGGTTTTGCAACTAGAACCAAACCATCATTTCCTCTAGTCAGAAGAGCTTCGACGACAGCTAGTGGTCGCTTAGAAGCCGTTACCAAAGTTCTACCACGGTTGCTTTCATTAGAGTTATTCAATCCTGAAACTGATGACTTGGATAGTGATTCTAGTGGAGTATCTTCGCCTGATTCAGTGGGATCTGTGATCAGTGTGATCTCCGATGAGAGGTACATGGCTAAGAAAGATAACAACAAGTCAGAGTGCACTGAATCTGAAATACTGGACAGTTCAGCTGAAAATGTGTCTGACCCCAGTGATATAACAGCTGACGAATCATCAGGGTACATAGCTGATTCTAAGGAAGATGAAACAAAGGCAACAGGAGATAGTAGTTCGTCTCAATCTTCTAGGCTCCTAGAAGCTGCAGCTAATGTCGCTAGTTCTTTGGAGGATGCCGTGGAAACAGCCATTACAAAAACGCACAGTAAATCATATTCCATGCAAACAGCACAACAAGAAGGTATTGAAAATTCAATTACCAATGAAAATAAGGTTAGAACGAAATCGGATATTCAGTTACCGGAAGTGGAGGACACTTGGAACGAAGAATGCCGTAAACATCTGATAGACTTCACCGAGAAGCTCAGCGAAAACTTGATGCATGAGTTAGATGAAAATAAGAATGACCAAAAGGTTTTAGATGAGCCATTCCTTCTAAGAAAAGACTTAGATAAACGCAATATCGAATGCGTACCTACCTATGACATTCCTTCATCGATATCTACCAAATCTAAGTACAACGATTTATCCAACACAATTGCTTGGCTAAGTAACACTAATAATGGGTTCCCTGAAGATGCATTGATGCACAGAAGTACATCAGATGATATAATGGACTTCGTCGTGGTCTCTAATACCGGTGAATTTATGAATGAAAAAGATACAGTTTCCTTAGACAAGCATTCTTCAGAAAAACCCTACATGAGAAGCTCAAACTCCATGGAGTCCAGTGACATTGGTGAATCCATTGATAATACCATCAGCTTTAGCGACGGGAGCCACGCGGAGTCTACAGGAAGATTATGTAGTAGCATGATGTCATTGCTATCAAACACCACAGAGTACCCAAAGTCGTATGCTGAAAAACGGAGGCTTCAATTACAAAGGAGGTCCGCCTCCGAAGAAACACCACCTAGGTACCCAGGCAGTAGCAAACGTAGCACTGATTGTTTAGTTACCACGACAGGAAGCAACGATTCTCTTAGTGGATCTTCGTCCCAGGAATCCTTACCGTCCGATCGTGGAGGTGGTGCCATTACCTATCATCAGTACTACCACGTGTTCAGAGAGGGCGAGCTGGACCAACTGATTAATAAATACGTGGAGAACTTGCATATTATTTCGTCCTACTATGATCACGCGAGTTGGTGTATTGTCGCAGAGAAGGTGCAGGTCTGGACTATATGACTCGAGGCGGACGCCCCTGTCCCGTTTTTACGCAGAGCGTCGCGCCTCGTGCGTCGCCACGCTGCCGGTTAGATCGCTTATCGGGCAAGGATAATCAGTTCGTGAAGCTCGCTGAGCTTCATGAAATGCTTCTTTATTCAGTTTATGCGTTACAATGAACAGTAGGTTGATTTTTTTATTATTAAAATTTAAGAGGATACGTGATGATATACATTGATATAGACAAGGTTAGTAGCTAACGAAGATACGTACATGAATTTATTATTACTTTACAAGTTTCCTTGAGATCGAAAGTAATTACATTAGCTGACTGAATTATGATCTAGTTCAGGCTAATGAATCCAGAAGGGTATCAAAATTTTCGTGGATGAAACTGATGTAGGTAGTTGACAGACTTTAAGAAGACTAGAGTTTGATTTTTGGATTTTAAAGAGATGAAGCGTGACATCTGATACAATTGGAAATTTTCGTGCAGTTAGGAGAAATGCAATTTCTATTTTCAATTAATGCACATGTTCTTTATTTCAATTATTACTTCAATCGAAGTATGGTGTATTACTTAAAACGAAGGAAAGCATGCTATTGTTTCTAATGTGAACTTAAGTATCCACGATCTATATTTTGATGAATTCTGTTGATTTGCAAAGGTTTTCATTAGCTATGTGATTAAAAGTGGTTAGGGAAAAATGATAGTTGAGGCAAGTTGTAAGAGAGGAGGAACGAAATGTAAATATGTAAAATAAAAAAAAAATAACGTTTCCGACGTAAGCGCACAGATCGGTAAACAAACTCATCAAATAAGCGACATTAGTAGAATAGTAATTTATATCATTCGTCTAAGTGCTTGACCAAACGTTCCATCTTTACTCGTTCATTTTATCGATACATTGTTTTGCCATTGAAAACAGATCTCCATTCTAGTCTCAAGTCGATTACGTGATAAAGCATAGCTTTAGTTAAGTTTAGTATTAGGTCTGTGGTTCCTAATCTTTTCATCATTGAACTTGTCGGCTGTTTGTGATCATTCTCCCATGAAAACAGGCACGTTGTTCTTCATTGAAGTATATTTATACAGCAACTGTATCATAGGCGATAGCGTTTCTGGTATGTTCACTCTTCTCCCCACTGCCCAATACTTTGTTTTGAAAATTATTTAATGTGATATATCATATAAGTTTTTTTATACTATTATAGTAATATAAACCTCAACTGATTAATAAATACGTGGAGAACTTGCATATTATTTCGTCCTACTATGATCACGCGAGTTGGTGTATTGTCGCAGAGAAGGTGCAGGTCTGGACTATATGACTCGAGGCGGACGCCCCTGTCCCGTTTTTACGCAGAGCGTCGCGCCTCGTGCGTCGCCACGCTGCCGGTTAGATCGCTTATCGGGCAAGGATAATCAGTTCGTGAAGCTCGCTGAGCTTCATGAAATGCTTCTTTATTCAGTTTATGCGTTACAATGAACAGTAGGTTGATTTTTTTATTATTAAAATTTAAGAGGATACGTGATGATATACATTGATATAGACAAGGTTAGTAGCTAACGAAGATACGTACATGAATTTATTATTACTTTACAAGTTTCCTTGAGATCGAAAGTAATTACATTAGCTGACTGAATTATGATCTAGTTCAGGCTAATGAATCCAGAAGGGTATCAAAATTTTCGTGGATGAAACTGATGTAGGTAGTTGACAGACTTTAAGAAGACTAGAGTTTGATTTTTGGATTTTAAAGAGATGAAGCGTGACATCTGATACAATTGGAAATTTTCGTGCAGTTAGGAGAAATGCAATTTCTATTTTCAATTAATGCACATGTTCTTTATTTCAATTATTACTTCAATCGAAGTATGGTGTATTACTTAAAACGAAGGAAAGCATGCTATTGTTTCTAATGTGAACTTAAGTATCCACGATCTATATTTTGATGAATTCTGTTGATTTGCAAAGGTTTTCATTAGCTATGTGATTAAAAGTGGTTAGGGAAAAATGATAGTTGAGGCAAGTTGTAAGAGAGGAGGAACGAAATGTAAATATGTAAAATAAAAAAAAAATAACGTTTCCGACGTAAGCGCACAGATCGGTAAACAAACTCATCAAATAAGCGACATTAGTAGAATAGTAATTTATATCATTCGTCTAAGTGCTTGACCAAACGTTCCATCTTTACTCGTTCATTTTATCGATACATTGTTTTGCCATTGAAAACAGATCTCCATTCTAGTCTCAAGTCGATTACGTGATAAAGCATAGCTTTAGTTAAGTTTAGTATTAGGTCTGTGGTTCCTAATCTTTTCATCATTGAACTTGTCGGCTGTTTGTGATCATTCTCCCATGAAAACAGGCACGTTGTTCTTCATTGAAGTATATTTATACAGCAACTGTATCATAGGCGATAGCGTTTCTGGTATGTTCACTCTTCTCCCCACTGCCCAATACTTTGTTTTGAAAATTATTTAATGTGATATATCATATAAGTTTTTTTATACTATTATAGTAATATAAACCTTTAATTTTTTTTAGAAATAAATTAAGTATAATGTTTTTAAAATTGATTACTAAAGGAATATTATTTTCTTAGTTTATTTCTTCTTACAATACATTAAGCTGCATTTAGAAGTACAGGAATTTCCATCATTTTTATTCTAAGATACTACTCAACACTACTTAGCATAAACAGATATCTATATATCTTTCTCAATCTAGTTGAAACACTCTATTAACCAAAGCAAATACATATAATCACTAGAAAATTATGAGTCTAAATAGAAAAAGGTGCAATTATGGTGGTAGGGAGAACTGCTTGACCTTGGACATACCAAGAATTGTTCTCTAGTGGCCATTGCGTTTTTCTCACTTTTTCAAACATTCAAACGTTTAACCTCAACAGAGAATTTTTCAATGAATTTCATCCCCCGACAATTTCATAGTTCAATCATATCTTTTTCTTTGGGAGCGACATGGAAAATACTTTTCATTATAGAATATAATAGTACATAATCGCATTCTAATAGGGCTATGATAATGAAATGCAATTTTTCCACCATAATAATTAATCATGTGTCGTTCCTAATTTAAAAAAAAAAAAAAAATATACGACAATTGCAACAATCATAAGAGACTTTCTTTCTACAATAATGTAAATGTAAATATGGCATAAAAACGATGCTTCAATAGCGTTCATTTGCCACGCGTGTCTCGTAGATGGCAACAGGTCTGTATTATGAAAACCGAAGGTTTAGAGTAATAAATTGCACAGGAACTGCTGTTCCAAAGTAGCGGATGTTATTGCGCTATTACCACGAGGAAATACAGCTGATGAAACAGGAAGATACGCTGCTTCAAGTTATTGGAGAGTCATCCATTTTGATGCATAGAAAGCTACTGAACGTTTAGTGAAAATCTTGAAATATTATGGATACAGTATTATAGTTTCATTGTTGATTTAATTCACTTGTCACATGTTGTAGAATTCTACTTCTGTTCTTGACTTTTTTCTAAAACAAATTTCTCCATCTTTGAATTTATTATCGGTTTACAAAAATGCTATACATTTTAATTAGATCGCGTGAAATTTATTAAAACAGCTAATTTTTATTTTAAATATCTCGAAATATTAATATTCGCAACACTTACAATTAGTAAAAGTGGAACACCCTATATATTCAATCTTAATGGAAAACTATCTCACGGGTAGTATTACTCCAATTACTTCGAACAGAATATCTGCTACTTAAGGTATTAACAGAGTACACAGAAAAGATACGGTTCGTAAGTTTCAATTTGGTGTGTACAAAATAGATCAAATCGGTTGAATACACGCGAAAGTATAAAAGAAACGCATTCCACGCGCGGTACCGATTGATTACTGTTGGAATCAAGCAAGTTCAAGAATCACGATGAGTTCACCGTAAATAGGATTCTAATCGGAAAGTTTTGCAAGGTAGTCTCTTAATGAGATCGGTTCTCGGAGGGCAGAAATTTACCTTACCGACAGAGAAGACGCAAAAACTTCATATAAAAAAAGGACCAAAGTTACAAATATAGAGTACATCTGTTAATCTCCGTTATTGGCATCGCAGATTGAAGTATGATCACGTATGTTCACAGACAAAGAATTTTATGATGATTCCGAGTTTGCCGGATTCAAAAGGGTAAAATTAAAAGGTAATTCGGAATTCTGATGAAATACTTGTAATATCGCAATAACTATCGGACCATTCGATAAGAGTATACCATGAGACAGCAAAACAACCTTTATTTAGAAAATTTAGTGAAATGCAACCTCTACAATTCCTTGCTTTTTCAAGGATATTCACGACGAGACACGACTTTGTAAACGATTTTCGTGACTTTTCGAAAAATTGTCGCGGAAGTTCATCTATAAACGTGTTGCGCAACGGAACAATTCGTGAGGAACAAATAAAGGGTTAAAACACCTGAACCCGCTATGACCGAACTGTATATTTCATATATACATATATTAAAAAAAAGAAAAAAAGAAAAAAACAGTACTGACTGCGAAAAACTTATAGTTAAAAGAAGTAAAAAAAAAAAGTAAATGAAAAAATACACATATACATACACGTAGTTCGTGAAGTTGTTGACTCAGTGTCAAACCAATTTACAAAAACGTTAAAAATCGTAGATATAGTGGTATATATGATCGCGCACGTATGAAAAGGATAAAATAATTCTCTAACAAAAAAAAAGTAAAATTTACGAATCCAGTGATATTATACTTCATATGTTATGACGAGCATACTTTGCTACACTTTTTTTGTAAATATCTTATTGAGAATACAAAATCATTATATATATACATATACATATAAATACGTGTATACATACATATATCGGAAATCTTACCACGATTTCATGAATGTTGAAAGGGGCTGTCTTTAAATGTTAAACAGTGAACAATTCTCATTTTATTCATTATATCTTTTTCTCTTTTAGAAGATTATTTCACCGTTGAATTTACTTCGAGCATTTGTTGTATAAATTTAATATAGTTGTCTTAATTAATTGAACCGTCTAGCTGAATTTTATTATCAAAGTTAAGGAGAGATTTCTCGATGCAAAGAAAAAAAAGCGTACAAAAAACGTTGTTCTCGAAGATGCGACATTTGGCGACACTAGCGTCATCATGGAACAAACAAATGAATGCACAATCGATAAAATCGGTATTCTATATGATCAGCGATTTTAATCGAAAGCCTAATAGTTGCTCACCTATGTTATTATAAACGTCCACGATCATTTTGAACAGTCCTTTGTCGCGTTCTTTTTTGTTCTTCTTTTCCACGATATATATTTTACTTGTGAGCTTTTTAGTTATATTATATATTATGTACGACCATGTAAAAATTACGTACAAAAATGAATTTTGAAAATGAATCGAAAAATACACGAAACAAGATCGATAAAAGGAGAATATAATAATAGTTATTATAAATTAAGCATGTGTGAATTATTATTTTTACTTTATGATAAAAATTTGTCAGGAAAGAATTCTATATAAATTAATTTCTTTATTTATTATGATCTTTAACTAGTGTTTGTATAGTTTTCCTCAATATCATTAATATGTCTATTTTTGTAACCAAAATTAATTCAAGTTACTCAAATCAAAATCCAAATATTCACACATGTTTATTAATAGATGAAATGTGACTTAAAATTTCCTTATTTCATAATTTCAGTGCGAATTAATGAATGAACAAAAAAGAATACAAAGAGAGTTGTTGGATTTTAATGCTGCATCTAGAGAAGGCTGTGTTCGACATAGCGTACATATGTATATATGTGACGTGTATGTACATACATGTGCATACATACATATATACCAATATGTACACGTAAGAAGACATGCGACAAACAAAAACGTACATAATGCACAGATTACACACCGTATATAAGGTCTAATAATCCCTTACCTATATAGCGAATATTTAAAAGGAAAAAATGAATTGTTCTTCACGTATACTTATTCCCCTTCCATCCAATGAGAAGTGTATAATTATTGCGATAATAACATGAGGTTCAGTGTTGCGTACGACTTTCTATTATATTGTAGCATCTTGTGCATTATTCCAGTAAATAGCAGGGATCGGTCTGAAAATTTTTTATTGGTATTCTTAAAATAAGGAATAAATTTTTTTCATTTATTGTGTAGGAAAGAAACACATTTCGATCTTAATATATATTTTTTGAATTTTTATTTTCAATTATGAAATAAATATAGAATATATATTAAACTGTACTTGTAAAACAAAGTAGTTTGTTTCTTGTGTTTATATTTTGTTTTAAACTTTTCAGATCGAGCCTAATTATTATGCATATAAAATTATACTCGGTGAAAATGATTACTATAGAAATGGTGCTATTTATAAAAGATCCGTGATTGCATACCACCGAAAAACTACTGTTGTAGACGTACTCGAACCGTATTAAAATTCCTGTTCTGTTTCCTCGACCATTTTTGTTTATCTGCACGAATATCAGGGTAATAACCTCATTATGCGAGTTTTCTAACAAAGATTGAGAATATAATCGCAATGAACTTCAAACGATTTTTCGATTACATCCTCTCGCATGATTCAATGTATATCGCTTGTGGAAATAGTTTTATTATCAAAAGTTACTGATGTTTAACCAAGAAGCATTTTAAAATCACATAATTCATTCAACTATATAAGTGAAACAGATCCATCCCCAATATTATAAACTTGCAAACATTTTATTTTATTTAGTACTTACTATTACCTATTATTAAATAACTATTATCTAGTATATTATAATACTTCATGTGACTATCGAAGTATTAAAGATGGGCGCGAATTTTTGAAAGCGTTTAATTCTAAGTGAACATAACGGGGGCGCTACAAGACATTTCTTCGGCATTACGATTCTAGCTTGAGGTACGTTATGTTTGAGCGGTACCTCAGAAATGTTTAAAAAGATATTGACAATATATATACATGTGATTGATAGAAGGTTCCATCACAGTTTTGTAAACTACATCGTATTTCTATAGAGTTTACCATTCGGAGAAGGAAGGAAGTATGAAAGGGTACGCGAATTGAATTGTTTCAAATTTATTCATTACATTAGAGAAAAAAAAAAGAAACGATGAATCAACAGTTTCAATAACGATTTATTAGTAACTGCAAAAATAAAATAGTAATTATTTTAATTCCCAAAATTTGTTATAATTTTGGGAAAAACTTATATGTTATTCAAGAAATTCGCGTGTCCTAAAAATTTTCCTTGTTCTTCCGATTTAGTAATATCATATAAAACAGTTTTTCCTTTTCTTTTTGTGTTTTTTATCTTTCGATAACACCGTACGTGCGGTCCAGTTTACACCCCTTACATAAATACGTTTATTGAAACTTTCCATAACAATACCGAATTATTGATTCAGTACACTCGATCGATTAATTAAATGTTCATATTCATTTTAAACGACTAACTAGGCCATGTTCAAAACCAGACCAGACTTCTATTTTATACCTGTATTTCGTGATCAGGATATTAAAATGATTATCTACTGCGCATTATTATGTGTATATACGTTTTGTTTAATAGAGAAAATATTTCATATTTCTCACAGAATTATTGACTATCATACCCTCTGGACAAATACTATTCCAGGAATTTGGAAAAATCGTTTCTTGTTTATAATAAGGCAAAACTAACTTTGTAATTTTTAAATTATTTTTAATAATAGCTTAAAATGCTAAATTGTTTTAGATTATTTAATTGTTGTTCTTAATTTTTTAAATTAAATTTTTTAAGAGGTAAGTTAAAATGTATAATTATTTATATTTACTAAGGTATTAAAGAATACATTTAAATTACCTTTTTGTTTTATTGGATCTTATAATAGTTTTTATCATATTTAATGACATTTTTGTTATTATATGATTTTTATACATATATACTTATTGTGTATGTATGTTATCCTCATATCTAATACATCATTGCACAATTTTTTTTTTCACTACATTTCTATCAGCAAATTTGTCAATATATAACAAATTCTGTTGTTATAGTTAATACAATTTATAAATAAATTTTATGAATATAGCTATTGTGCCTAAACAATGCATATTTCTTATTATTATATAATTATCAAAAGCAAACATGCAATGAGGCACTGAAAGATTAAGTCTTCATTGTGCTCATTATAAATATTTATGCAAAAACAATACAATTCAGTTCTTACGGCACTTTTCTTTTTCATATAAAAATTGTTAACTTGTTTCATATTTACTTTTGTGATAAGTGTACAATATGTGCTAAAAAAATAAAATCATATATATACATGTACGTAAATTACAAATTTCTCAAGTAAGCCTATGTACATGTAATTATTAAAATATAATAAGTAAATATTTTGTTATAATATGTTTGATAAGCACTTTAAGTTGTTTATTTTGTAAAATTATGTTGGGCCAGAAAATATGCACAGAAACTCCTTGAATTATCATAAAGGTGTTTCATTTTTATCAAGTTAGATAATATTGATGCTTTTATACATTTCATTCATAAGAAATGTTTATAAGAAATTGCTTAGATAAGAGAAATAATATTTTTTTTATATCTTATAACTCGATTATTTAAATGAATGAATTGAAGAATAATTTATAACAAGATGTTCATATCTTCAACTAAAATTGGAAAACCATTATGAAATTAATTATGTTTACAAAGCTTTTTTTACATTTTTATACATATTTCAGCTATGCAGCTTTGTATTTTTATTCACGTCGCAAATTTTCAAGCCTAGCTTGCAGATCTGCATCAGCATCTGCGAAATTTCCACCTTCATCATTCCCTGTTGCAGCTGCAACTGGTTGCTTAGGACTTACTACATTTAATGAACCAGATGCCTGTGGTAGACCAGACAACTGATCTGTCAACTGGAGACCCAACTCATCCAAAATTTGTGATACAATGGCATCGCTGTATATACATAATAAATACAATTGAAATATGTCATGAACAAAGATTCACATCTTTCTAAAATTACAAATAGTTTTAAGTAATTGTCCAAATACCTTTCTTCTTCATCTCCCTCATCCTCCATTGCATCATCAATAGCATCATTCATAATTTCTTCTTTCATATCCATTATCTCTGATTGCTTTTCAAATTCTTGTAATATTTTTTGTATTTGTGGAAGATTCAATTGTCTGTAAAAGTATACAACTTTTATGTATAGCAAATAATAAAAATTACTTCTTGACTTTAATTTTAAATAAGCAGAATAAATTCATACTTGTTCATATTTTGCATTGCTCTTGTAACACCTTTCATTGCTTGTGCCATAGCATTTTGAGAACGTAAGGTTTGAATTTTCAAAGAAACTGCTTGAATATTTGCTTTCATTAACATGAACTTTTTTACATAGCGCCTAGTTCTCACAAGATCCTTAGCCATAATTTTTACAGCATCCTAAGAAACCATTAATGAAAATTTAATAATATAAAAAAGATGTATAGAATTAAATCAGGTTACCATTTGTCCATCTTTAGCAAGTTTTTTAATATCTGCAATAATTTTTTTCTCTTGTTGTTCCATCATCTTTCTCTCTCTATCAAGATCTCGCATAGCCTTGTTTAATGATCTTTGATTTTTCCTAAGCATCTCTGCAGGAGTAATTCGTTTTCCAAATAACCACTCCATAATTGTAATAGTAATATCACAACTTTACTTCTATAATTAAAAGGTATAAAATATATAAATTGTTATAAAAATTTTAATATTTTTACATGAAAAAGTTATGTAAATAAAAAAAAAATGAGAAAACATAATTTAATAAAACTTATTATTCTATGGAAAAAATTGTATCAATATTTATTCCATTAAAAGTGACAAGATTTTAAAATAGAAAAAAAAGCTTACCTAATTATATTAGTTGCAATTTTGAAAATACAAGTAAAAAATTTAATAAAATATTTTATCGTTCGAAATTGACTTTTTTAGGTTAAAGTTTTTATATCGAGAATTGAATGACAGGACTGGATGAGTCACAGATCCAAAATGATTAAAAACGCTGTTAGATATATCCATGTACAGTAGATCATTTTGTTATTTCAGATTTTTTTAACATAAGAAACATAATATGACATTATCACAATACATCGTAACACTTTATAGGATTGACAAATCCATTGTAACGGTACTATAGAATTGTGAAGATACTGTAAGCAACTTACATTACAATTTACAAAATAGATCATAAAATATTGATTTGATAATTATAACAGACAAATTTTTATCGTTATATTTTAATAATGATATTTTTAGTCACTTATTAAATGTTTTAAACCAATTCGTTCATAATTAAAGTACTTGAAATTAAATGTTCTATTTACGAAACATTGTTGAATATATCTCGGATATTTTGGAACATTACCCATAAGATTCAATGTACAAATATAATTATTTACCTTTTTCAATGCATATGATATGGAATGAATCAAGAATTCTAAGATGAAAATTAATCAAATTAAATTCTTTTATAGAAAAACCAATAGATTCATTTATGAATATAAATGTGAACTTGTTGCGTTGATAACTTCACTGTATATTGTATAAAAAATAGATTTGTGTGTAATTGTCTCATTAATCAATGTCTAAAAGTCAACATCTTCTTTACAACTAGAAAAAATCAAAATAGACGTCAATAATTAATTTAAAAAGTAATCTAATAGTTTTTTAAATATTTTGGAATGCATGATATATTAATGTACATGCGTTCATTCACACATAGGAAGTTTCTTCAAATGTATGCTGTCAGAGTCTCTTAATAAAAGTCGGTATTTTCTTATAAAAATCAGTATATAAATAAGAAATTGAATAAAAATGAAAACAGCTTTGATGGTGGCTGAAAAGCCATCGTTGGCAGCTTCATTAGCTAACATTTTAAGTAATGGTCGATCCACTTCACGAAAAGGTAGGTTAAGTTTTTGTGTGACAATACATCTATAATTTTGTTATCAATATTTTAAATAAAAAAAATTAAATTTACGATATAATAGTTCATATTATCATATCATATTCATAGTTTTATAATACATCTATTCATAAAAAAAATTTTAGGTTTAAATACATCTTATTCAGTTCACGAGTGGGTAGGTCAATTTAGATCCGAAACTGTAAATTTTAAAATGACCTCTGTTTTTGGTCATGTTATGACATTAGATTTTATTGGAAAGTATAATAATTGGGACAAAGTTGATCCTGTAAGTTATAAACTTATATTGTTATAAATTTTCCTTTATAATGTTATTATTTTAATAAAATATTTTTTGTCACGTTTAAGGCAGAGTTATTTTCATGTCCAACTGAAAAGAAAGAAGCAGTTCCTAGATTAAAAATTCCTTACTTTTTGGCTAAAGAAGGAGCACATTGTGATTACTTAATATTGTGGCTGGATTGTGACAAAGAAGGGGAAAATATTTGTTTCGAAGTTATATATGCAGTCCAACAAGGAATGAATAGAAGATTAAATCCGAATGTAGGTTTCTTATAATTTTAATTTAATTGTCTATATTACCTTAATCATTTTATGAATTTTATATTTATTGTAGGATATTTGGAGGGCAAAATTTTCTGCTATTACAGAGAAGGACATAAAATCTGCATTGTTAAACTTAGTAAAGCCAAATGAAAATGAAGCAAAGAGTGTTGATGCTCGACAAGAATTAGATTTGCGAATTGGTTGTGCTTTCACAAGATTCCAAACAAAATTTTTTCAGGTATAGTCATTATAAATTATATTACAAAATATATATGAATGTAATATTCCATGTTTCTTTTCAACAGGGGAAATATGGAGATTTGGATGTGTCTCTAATTTCCTATGGTCCTTGTCAAACTCCTACATTAGGATTTTGTGTGCAAAGGCATGATGAAATTCAAACATTTAAGCCAGATCCTTATTGGGTTCTACAGGTATAATTTATTGGTATTAAAATAATTATGTTTTATTTAGACATATAACTACCTCTTATATGTCAGAATATAATCTCTCTATGATTCAGTAAGAGGAAGAAGATAAACTCGAATACATTGAAGGTTACAGTTAAATCTTCCGATGGTCAAGACATTACTCTGAACTGGAGTCGCGTGCAATCTTTTGACAAGGAGATAGCAAATATGTTTCTAAGTCATGTGAAAGAATATGATCAAGCAACGTAAGTATTAGATATGTATATTTATTAATACTTTAGATTAATATTATAATAATATAACAATATGTGTTTGATTAGTGTTGTAAGCATAAAATGTACAGAAAAAACAAAATCGCGACCTATAGCCTTGAATACAGTAGAATTGATGAGAGTAGCAAGTTCAGGTTTAGGAATGGGTCCTCATCATGCTATGCAGGTTGCGGAACGCCTTTATACTCAAGGATATATAAGTTATCCTCGAACTGAGACAACGTTATACCCAGAAAATTTCGATTTACTGTAAGTCAAAGGAAGTTTAACATTTTTTTATTTTTTACTCAAATATATGCAGAAGTATTCATATCTAGTGCAGAGTTAAAGCAACAACAAAGCAGTCCTGATTGGGGAGATCAAGTACGTAAAATATTAGAAACTGGTATTAATAGACCAAAAAAAGGAATAAATGTTGGAGATCATCCGCCTATTACTCCTATGAAATATGCTACACGAAACGATCTTGATGGGGACACGTGGAGATTATATGACTATATAACGCGACATTTTATCGCTACGGTAAATATAGTCAATTGAATATTGTATATAACAATTTTTATTTAATTTAAAAATCGTAAATGTTTTATACTTTGTAGCTGGCTAGCGATTGTAAATATCTAAGTACTACAGTTAAATTTGAGATAGGAATGGAAGTATTTACGGCAAATGGTCATAGTTTATTAGACCTCGGGTATACTAGTATACTTCCATGGCAGGCACTAGGAAGCAACGATACTTTACCCAGATTTACAGCAAATGAAAAAGTTAATATACAAGAGGTAAATTATAAAATGAATATATAGATCTTTTAATTCTTTATTATTTTTGTAATGGTTTTTATAGATAAAGTTAGCCGAATGTTACACGCAACCTCCAGATTATTTGACGGAATCTGAATTAATATCTCTTATGGAGAAACATGGCATTGGAACCGATGCCTCTATTCCGGTACATATAAACAACATATGTATGCGAAATTATGTTAATGTGGCAACTGGTAGGAAATTAGTTCCTACTTCTTTAGGAATTGTGTTAGTTCATGGATACCAAAAGGTACATATTTTTTCACACGTATAGAGAGCAATTAATTACTTTACATGTAATACTTTATATCTTATAATTGTAAATTAATATTAGATAGATCCAGAATTGGTGTTACCTACAATGAGATCTGCAGTTGAGGAACAATTAAATTTAATAGCTCTGGGTCGAGCTGATTTTCATGCTATGTTACAGCATACAGTTGAAATCTTCAAACAAAAATTCCATTACTTTGTAAAAAATATAGAAGCAATGGATCAGTTGTTTGAAGTTTCCTTTTCTCCCCTCTCTGCATCGGGAAAAGCACACTCTAGGTGAATATATAATACTAGTGTAAATAAATAGATAACATCTACATATAAGTGAATATATATATATTATGATTTAAGTATTTATGTTTTCCTTTAATTTTTTTGTATTTAGGTGTGGAAAATGTCGACGCTACATGAAATATATACAAACAAAACCATCAAGGATGCACTGCGCACATTGTAATGAAACATATAATTTACCACAAAATGGAAATATTCGAATTTATAAAGAACTAAAGTGTCCATTGGACGAATTCGAATTGCTTTCATGGTCTACTGGAGCACGGGGGAAAAGTTACACATTTTGTCCATATTGTTACAATAATCCCCCTTTTAGGTAATCTTATTTATTTGAATATATCCAATTTTAGGTTGTTACAAAATTTTAGCTTGTTACATCAATCATAAATTTCAGAGATATGAAAAAAGGAATGAGTGGGTGTAATTCTTGCACACATCCAACTTGTCCACATGGTATGAACTCTAATGGCTTATCGAGTTGCCTAGAGTGCAATGCTGGTATACTCGTCCTCGATCCTTCAGCTGCACCTAAATGGAAACTTGGATGTAATCGTTGCGATGTTATTATTCATTTATTCGAAAATGCCCACAAAGTAACAGTCGACACTGAAGTGTGTGACTGTGGAGCACAATTAGTTACTGTAGAATATAAACAGGTAAAACGATCGATTTTAAACGTCAAATTAAGAAAAGTATTGAAATAAATTTCTTTTTTTTTTGATTATAGGAAAAAAGTAAGCTTCCCAATGAAACTACTGAGATGACTGGTTGCGTTTTTTGCACACCAGCTTTTATGGCACTCGTAGAGAAGCATCGTGCAGTTGCTTCGAAACCGGTTACAACCCGTGGCCGTGGTCACGCCAAAGGTCGCAGCCGGGGTAAACCCCGTCCTCCGAAAGATAAAATGGCACAATTGGCTGCATATTTTGTATAAATGATTCTGTTTGTAAATGAAGTACATAGATATTACTATTCCCTTCCCATTCACACTTTGACACGTCTGATATTGCGTAATCTTGAAAATAAATCAAAATGTATTCACTACCTCAATGACTCATATATACATTAAGTTATTTTTTATGATCAATTACATATTTTTAAAGTTACTCTATGATTTATATTATTATATGGTAGTATTGTGTTGCAAATAATGAAACTTATAAAAGTCTGTGTTTTTATAAAAATATATATGTATATATTCATATAACTGAAAGTCATAATCTTTTTAGGAATTTTAATTACCTATAGAGAGAATTAATTAAAATTACCGATTCCTATCGTTGCATGTTTTGATATACAGCGTAGAGAGGGCATACTATACATCTTTTACGAACTTTCAGAGAAAAGTTAAATGTAAAATAAATCATTACATAGATGTTCAGAGAAAAACGAGAAAAATATACAAAAAGTAAAAATTCTTTAAAAATATGGTATAAAAATATGATTTTATTTTGAATGATTTTATAGTTAATATTACAAGCGTTGGTCAAAGTTTATAATGTCAATATTTGCTTATGTTTACGTATTAAGTATATTTGATCTTTCGATAATTACTAGTTTTTCTACTTTGATTTTATTTAGACATATATATAATTCATATTTTTTATTTTCAATTTATTATCATGAACAGAAAAAAGGAATATACACAATATACTTTTTTAAACATATATTTTTGAATCTGTTTAACACATATTTTATAAAATTTTTAATTTAAAAGGAATTACTTTAAAAAAAACACGACATACAAGATTCCTTTTTCCTTTCACGCAACACGGGGTCAACATTTGACTATTTAAACATTATTCAATCATTCTCCTACAAAATTAAAAAACAAAAGCTAAAAATCATAAAATCCACCGAATCTCTATATACGGTAGATCGCAATGTGCCGATCGTCGTGAGTCTATTACAGTGAAGAGTATCGGTAGTGGCGTTCAACGGAGAAAGTTGATTGGCTCGAGGAGGCGAACGCGGTAGTAGTGGGGAGCAAACTGTGAGCAAAAGGGCGAAATGGTGCAGCTACTCACGTAGCCGCGCTGTCAGTTAGTAAACGTTCGTTGTGTTAAACGGATCTGTAGGTCGAGTTGAGCAAAGGATAAGTGAGCGCGCGCGTTGTCCGTTTCGTGAGCTTGCAAGCTCCTTAACACGTCGCGCGTTCCTTTCTGTATGCCATCTCGTGTGTTTGCTTGCTCGTGCATTGAGGGGACCCGAGTCCCGATGTGCGTTTGATAAATATAATGCGGTGAAGTGAAACGTGTCCTGGGCGCGGCGATTCCGGCAGAAGGAAAGAAGAGAAGCCTAGTAAGCTGGCCGGCATGTGCACGCAGTCCTGTCGCGGCACTACTGCTGCTGTCATTTTGGCAATGTTCCTCTGCCGGATTTGCTCCGCCGAGGAGCAGCCGGGTTCCTCTAGTGGACCCGGTCTCCTGGAATCTTGCAACGTCACTGCCGACGGACGGGAGTTTTCCTGTCGTGGGGCTGGCTTCTTGTCCATCCTGGAGCCTCTTGATGTCATTGTACTTCCACCCACTGTTAATCTTACAAAACTGTAAGTATGCAGTGTGTGTATATATACCATATTCCTGTAATGATTGTTTTATTATTTGTCAACGTTTTCGTGATAAAATATTTCGAATTGTATATAAATGTAATGATAAACCCACGATCCATTAATTTCGCTCTTCTTGTTTTGTTTCTTGTTACGTTTTTTTCGCTTGCGCGGTTTTTCGTGCACTACGGTCGCATGGAGATTCTTCAAACTTTTGCCTTGCGAGTTTGAAAGGCTTGACAGCGGATGAGGTATCAGATCCTTGGGACATTAAAGTTTTAAATGATTCTCGCGGCAATTTAATATCTGTAGTATAAAATCTACGTTTGGAAATGAATATTTAACATTTATTGTTAAAAATTTAATAATAAAATTTGCACTATATAAATATAGATTAAAACAATTTACCACGTGACTTATCAAGAAGTGTTAATTATCCAAATACCAAAACTATCTGTTGAAAGTAAAATGTATCTCTACAGCTTGTTTTTCCTTTTTTAAACTACATCTTTCTTTCATGTATTCGTGTAGCCAGATTTGTGTCTCAAAATTATTATTCGCCGATCGTCATATGACACTTAATTTTTTCCTTATTTGCTATCGATGTTCCAAATAGAAATGTTGCTATTATCGTGGCAGTTAATATTATACTAATTTTGCATATTTGTATCTGTGGATTTTGTATCTGTGGATTTTGAAGTTCATTACGAAATGTTCAGAATGGAGGAATGAAAAAAGTGACTTTTACACTTTGGTTATGCGCAGTAAGCGGGAGAAGAACGAACGACGAGTAATTGGAACTTTTTTCTGGCCTGGATTCCATCCGAAAGTATTCTTCGAGACAAGTTTACCGTAGTTTTCATATGTACACTTGGTTATGTCTGTTCGTCTGACTTGCTACGCTGCATACTACTACGCGAGTCTATTTCCGTTTCATCTGTTTCATCGTTATTACTTTTATATCATAATTGCTATCGTTAATAAACCTATATATTTTACATTTTTCACAAATAATTATGGAAGTAGTATTTCATAAACCTATATTTAATTTGAAAGGCTGTATTTCTTAAGGGTGCATCAATTAAAATTGCTATGACATTATACTGACTAGTGATGAATGTCGCCGGAAATCATAAGGAAAAATATACGCGGGAAATAATATATCAAAGAAATGGTGACATTATAGGATACATTTTAAATCACGTGATCATAGAAAAATCAATTTTTAGATTTTAAGTATTCTTAGTGTCATAATTTACGACATGTTTTTTTGAGCGGATATTAAAAAAGAATACAAAATTAGGACGAGGAAAGAATTATTCAACTGAAATCTAATATATAGGTTCCGATACAGTAAAGAATGTCACCGTGAGGATAGAAGTTTGCAGGAATAAGAATTTCTGATATTGATTTTGGACAAGAAATTAACTTTTATAACTTGATTGAAGAAGAGACTTTCAAAAGCTATAATATTCGAAGAAGATTTTTAAAAGAGTGGAAAATTAGGCGTTTTGAGACAGTTTCTTAATCAGACAATTGCGTTGGCTAAACTGAAGTTTAATGTTGCGTATGCTTCTCATCGGTCACGCGAGGTTATGTTTGCGTGTGGTCACGAAATAACTTAAATAAGTATACGGTGGCCAATCAAAGGTACTAAAATATCATTCTATTATGGAATCTCTGGATTATAACGTTACTAAATCACTGAAATATTTAATACTACGAAAAAGATGAATTATACTATATTTGAAAAGAATAAAATTTCAACATTTATATTGAAAATTTTATTGTTTTGCATTTCTCAATCTTACTATTAAAAATTTTTTTTATATTCATATTTATAATTTCAAATATTCAATCTTTCTCGCTCTATACACGAAAGAAAATATTAAAATAGCTGAATATAAGAATTATTAATTCAAAAGAATCTTGAATAGTAAATGTAATATTAAAAATTTGTATGTGTGTACTGTTTTAGATACTTACATTTCATACATCTTTTTGAAGCAAAACTTAGTATATTTAAATCTCTGTACAAAGTATTTACTTTGCATTTTCAATTTTTCAGTTACAAAGGAATATTCGAACAAACAGCAGATACACGAAAGATATACAAAACTATACGATATCAGTATAGACTCACAAGTGTAAAGCAATTCACTTTTTATCTTGCAAACTTCTTTTTTAACGCAAACATCTCAAACTCTACCAAAAGCATAATTCAACCTAGTTATATACCTGAAACACCATGTATAGTATGCCCGTCGCCGTAATATACCAAGGAAAGAGGGTTCTAACAATAAAAGTCGCTCTAAGAGGCAAAATAAAGTAGAGAAATAAAAAGAATGAGTGTTCTAACCATAAAAGTCGCTCTAAGAGGCAAAATAAAGTAGAGAAATAAAAAGAAAAATGGGAGAAAAAGAAAAAGGAGTGAGGAAAGGAGGAAAACCGGCAGTATGGAGCATTAAAACGTAGTCCCAGTGGAGCACTATAAAAATGAAATCGCACGGTACAATGACGAACGCTTCCAAGAATACAGGAACGAGGTATTAGAGGCGCGGTGAATATCTCCTAAAGGCAAAAGGTATGAAGTATAATCCGTACAAGTGCGTTTGATGGTTGCCGACCTACATAGCTAGATGTTGATCCTTCTGTACTCGTAGACAGCCGATATTTTATAGATTACCGTTTAGGATCAAGGAAACGACATGGAATCGAGGAATTCACGCAGACGGTCATATCCTGACATCTCGTACTCGTTGAATGCTCGTGATCTTTGGTACGATTGGCATCTCAAAGAATTGTGTCTTTGGCAATGAAAGACTACGAATTGTTCATATATATTATTATACAGTTGAGGTCTTTGAAAAATATTTCTTGACTTTCTTCTTTTCTTCTCTTTATTAACAATCTTCTCATTAAAATTTCCTTTCTAGAAAATAGAATGCTGAAGATTCCTGATTTACATTTGGATCCTCCTGTGTGATTGTGAGTCCTTTAATGAAAATGAAATCCCAAAGGTTAGTTCCTAACTCTCCTTTTAAATTCCTTCTTTATGTTATTTTTTTTTGCTTTTGTTGAAAAGATACTCTTTTCTTTGGTTTCTTCAATCTTTCATTAGAATTTTCTTTTTTAAAAGAAATAGCAGAAAGTCTATGAAAAACGAGTGCTCAACGATACTTCTACATTCTTCCTCGTGTATTCATTATCAAGATTCTTCTTCGAACACGTTGAGAATCTTCTTCAAGAACGAAGTCTCCGAGGAACTTTACTTTTTCACCAGGATTATTGTTTTCGAAAACGGTAATAGTCTTCTGGAATGTAACTTCTGAAGAATTTTCTCAGTTTGCTCTCTGCGAATCCTCTTCGAGAAGTTCCATTTTGAAAATTGAAGTTTTCAAAGAATTCTTTTCTCCTTTTTCCGCCTCATACTTCTCGACCAAGGCTCAGTGTCCCTTTGGTTACCCCCAAAGAAACAAGTAGCCCTCGAGAATAAAGTTTTTTTAAAGTCTTACATCTTTTTGTGCTCTGTGAAGCCTTTCAGTCGTTTCTTTTCATCGGGATCTTCTTTCACGGTAATCTTTCTTTTTTCATCGCGAAGGTCGATCACAGGGAAGGCGCAGGAAAGTAGAAGGCGACCCGAGAGTAAAGAGAAGAGGGTACTTGAAAAGCGAAGCAATTTATCTTCCTTCATCTGTGGAATCGACTGATTAATCGACGGGGGTCGTCGAGATTAATTCGTGCTCTGTCTAGGTAACCGGAACGAATCGCTGGAAATTATCGGGCGTTATTGATTCTCAGCGGTTGGTAAATCGACGAGGAAACGGCCTACCTGTTTATAGAACTATTATACAAGGCACCCTATGCAATTGAGCCATGTCATAGCTTTAAAATGGTCGAAGATACAACAAAACTTCATTATGCAAAGTAAAACGACTTGGAACAGTAGAACACGTGATGGTATATGTTTGCTTAATCGCTGGTCTTTAAAGGAAGCTATACAAAATTTATAAAAGATAGTGGTCGTAACTTTAAAAAATATTTTTACTTTTATATCTAACTCATTTTCGAAAATCTTACATAATATAATTACATATATATTTTATCAAGTAATTTTTTTAATAATATCATTACGATAGTAATAATTTAATTACTTTGTACCGTGAATTCCTAAAAAAGTCAGAAAAAAAATTTGGTAACATCGATATAGTTAATTCAATATCAAGATTCTTTCTCTTATCATTCAATTAGTAAATAACTCGTTGGGAAAATAACTCGAAAAAGAGTTGAGAACGTCATTCAATTTTTTAAAACCTTATTTATATGTATATACATATATTACAGGTCGATAATTTTACCCTTAACAATTTTTCAACTATCGTTGAGCCATGTCATACCGAACACGATAATCTGAAGAAAAGAAAAATGAGGAAGAATGGAACAGACAAAGGAACGAAGACGAACGTGATATAATTAGAACGAACAACCCCACTGAATGGAAGTAATTAACAGAGCAAAAGATTCACGTCTGTTTGACGAAAGGATGAATGAAAAAGCTTCGCTTCACCGTGCTGCTTTTCCAGCGAGCTCCTTTTCTATAAATATTTCTCCCGATGTAGCAACATGCAATGGTAACGTGCGCGCGCTTTTAAAACGATTCTGATTTATTTTTCGGCGAGCGCGAACGAGATTAATCGGCGCCTAACTGCACGCGGAGATATCAGTCGCTGAAAGGGCCGATGTAGAACTGTCTTTACGTAATAAATGGAGCAACTGTTGATCGCGGAACGATTGCCAGCCACGGTTTTTCCTTCGCGAAAATTTATGTAATGGCACCCTCTTCTTTCTCTCATCCCAGTGTGTTTCTTCACTCTTTACAGTTGCCAGTTTTATTTTCGTGGCAAATTGTGAAATTGATTATTCCGAATTTTGAGAGAAACGTTGGAATGCTGGGTACTAATCGAACTTGCGAGTTTTAAGGAATTTTCAAATTTGATCATTTTAAAACTACTTTATGTCCACGACACATGAGAAATCAAACAATAGGGAACTCTCGATTGAAGAATTAATGTTTGGTCGATTGAATAATAGATTGAAACTACGATTATTTTCGGCAATAAGGTTGATGTGTTACTTCGAAGTTTGTTTCTGAGATAATGTGAACGAACGAACCAATGTTACACGATCCCTGGAATCACTAGGATAAGGATATGTGGACGAATCAATATGTGGCTAACATGCTATTCAAGGTAACATGAACGAATTAGTATCCAATGGTCACTAAGACCTACTAAGAGGATACATGGATAAACCGATGTTTGGTTAACTCTATAGACAAATCAGGACCTCGGTTACTGGGACCTATCAATGTGTAAGCGTATAGACGAATTAGTGTAGGGATAACACCAGAAACTGGAAGCCCCTAAGAGGAGGATGTGTGGATAAACTGGTGTGTAAATGACTAATGGAAAGGGTTGACGTACCAGTAGTGTACAATAAGTACAAATCGCTGAAGTCAAAAATTACCCCTCTTTAACTTGTTGTTTGTATATTTTGAGCGTAAAAGAAATATTTATTTTTAAGTAGCATAGTATGTAGTTCCAGAGAGAAATTTCTAGCCAATCTTTCCGTAGTTTAATCTAACGTTATTAATCTAATTAACAAAGTAATTCTTTGAGAGTGCAGTAACTCTGAATTTAAGCCAGTAGTTCCAATTTTTTGTTTTGCGCATATCCCAAGAAAGTATCAAAAAGGTAGTGACCCTAAGACTACACATGTAACTTATGTATCCATTAATTATCTAGGTGACGTATAAACTTGTACATAATACATCTGATCTCTATCACAAATTCATAAAATAATTTTACAATATTTGTTTTGCAGTTTTCTGGCTTGCTGTATGTAACACAGTTACACAAGAGACATTAACACGTATAATGCCAGTGTTGTACTAAAGTAATCAAGATGATACACTGTTAAGATAGTAGAGCATTCGAATAGCAGGATATTTAGATAATGGGTCTTTGGATAATGGATTTTCCACCGCATCACGATAAAAGATGGAAAAACGAAAGGAATACAGAAGAAAGCCCTCGTTGTTGTTGCTCCGTTAGCCATTAGTGTTGTACACGTATTTTCACGCGCGAGTAGCCAGCAACAAACTTTGTAATTGCAACCGACTTTCACGTTGGAGTGGCTGCTCGGGTCGAGGAGTTCGCGTCGATTCACGCCGCGGAAATGAATCTTGTGCAACGTTTCGGGTCAACAGCTCGTTCGCCTAAAATTGGAGCTGAAGATGGAGACTCGTTTTCTAGATGGGGGATACTTGCGAGGGCTTGTTAATTGGTCAAACGTATTCGTTTGCAACGGTGTGTAACCGTGAGGTAATTAGAGGTAGTTTTTAGTAGGGATTAACCCTTTCATTCAAGAGAGTTAGGGATACATTGTACGTTACTATCAATAGGTATCATGCGGGATTTATATAGGTAAAATAGGAAACTACGCGAATGAAACAATTGTATCGTACTCGTGGAAATTATTTTGTTAAGTTACGTTACTGCCGAGAGAAGGATAATTGGGTAAAGTGATGTATACTTTATATTGTGTACTAACAAGGAAAGTGCAAGTCCTTCGGGTCATTGATTTAATTGAAACTTTGTAGGTTTGTAGATTTCGTCATGTAGTTCAAGAATATATATTATTATAGTCGCAACTACTCAATAATTTTTGAGATATTTATTACTAAAGTTTTATTATATTCTTAATTATAGATTTATTTCCAGCATTTTTAAAGTTGTGTTGTAGTCTGACGGCGACATTCAAAAATTCCTATTGTGGAGGTCCGGGGTTCGATTCCCGCATGTCCATAGTTTGGTAGTTTTTTCTCAATCTATTTTTTATTTTATATTCATTTTTTGCCCATGAAAACATTGTAAATAAACAATTGTAAATAAAATTACTGAATAAAGAAATTTATTTTTTATGTTTTCTTATGTTAGTATATATTTATTACAAAATAATAAGAATATTATACAAGAAAAACACTTTTCTATAGCAATCTTATTTACTACAGAAAGAAAACGAAAATATAAATAATCATTATAGATGCAGGAAATACAAATGTATCGCTCATGTAAGTATTAATTATTAAATTAAACATTGTATAACAACGTTGCCTATAATTTCAACTTTGCTGTGCAACTATAAATGTTCATGAATTAATTACAGAAACTTTGAAATTTATTAATTTTCTACTGCCGAATTAATTTATTAAGATATATGATTAGCGCGTAACCAGTAGAGGTATCTAGTTTGAATAAAAATTTTACCGCTTGCGATCAGCGCCATCTATGATTTGGGCTCAAAAATCAAGAAAGTGATAGGAATATAGAATAGGCAAGGAGGTCGTCGAAGTGCTGGTCACGTGGTAGACAAGGAGAGAGAGGGGATAGAAAAAGATAGAATGGCTCCGGCAGTGAAGAATTACTAATTACTTAATTTCCGTAAACAATTTGTGAACTTTTATAATTTCATTGTAAAGCTAGAACTTCAGGCTGCATTCCTATATAATATTTGTAAAGAATTTAACTCTAAATTGTTAGTTATTAATTTTTGCTTTATGGCGTCTATGATTTCGTAACGACGACCATCACGATCTTCCGTGAAAATATTTAATACTCACCGAAACTAGAATCAAAATGTGAACAAAAGTGATATGAGAAGATTCGCAAGGACATTCTTTTTATAATCAGTGCTTAAAGTTTCATAAATTAATTGCGTAAAGGATAGTAATTAATGAAAAACCAATGGCGTCCTCTACAATTTTCGACAACAATTCAAACACTCCGTAGAATAATAATTAATAATTAATTAATTAGGGACAAATTTCTATCGAAAAATATATGTGAAAGTTCGTGAAGGATCTGGCTTTATGATGCAATTATAAAAGTTCATAAATTAATCACAGATATAGAGCAATTAGTGAATCTTGCACTGCCGATTTGATTTATTAAAATATATACGGAGCACATAACCAGAGTTAGTAAACTGA
>NW_016913695.1:526229-530691 GCF_001483705.2 Eufriesea mexicana | reverse complement strand
CATTTTTAAAGTTGTGTTGTAGTCTGACGGCGACATTCAAAAATTCCTATTGTGGAGGTCCGGGGTTCGATTCCCGCATGTCCATAGTTTGGTAGTTTTTTCTCAATCTATTTTTTATTTTATATTCATTTTTTGCCCATGAAAACATTGTAAATAAACAATTGTAAATAAAATTACTGAATAAAGAAATTTATTTTTTATGTTTTCTTATGTTAGTATATATTTATTACAAAATAATAAGAATATTATACAAGAAAAACACTTTTCTATAGCAATCTTATTTACTACAGAAAGAAAACGAAAATATAAATAATCATTATAGATGCAGGAAATACAAATGTATCGCTCATGTAAGTATTAATTATTAAATTAAACATTGTATAACAACGTTGCCTATAATTTCAACTTTGCTGTGCAACTATAAATGTTCATGAATTAATTACAGAAACTTTGAAATTTATTAATTTTCTACTGCCGAATTAATTTATTAAGATATATGATTAGCGCGTAACCAGTAGAGGTATCTAGTTTGAATAAAAATTTTACCGCTTGCGATCAGCGCCATCTATGATTTGGGCTCAAAAATCAAGAAAGTGATAGGAATATAGAATAGGCAAGGAGGTCGTCGAAGTGCTGGTCACGTGGTAGACAAGGAGAGAGAGGGGATAGAAAAAGATAGAATGGCTCCGGCAGTGAAGAATTACTAATTACTTAATTTCCGTAAACAATTTGTGAACTTTTATAATTTCATTGTAAAGCTAGAACTTCAGGCTGCATTCCTATATAATATTTGTAAAGAATTTAACTCTAAATTGTTAGTTATTAATTTTTGCTTTATGGCGTCTATGATTTCGTAACGACGACCATCACGATCTTCCGTGAAAATATTTAATACTCACCGAAACTAGAATCAAAATGTGAACAAAAGTGATATGAGAAGATTCGCAAGGACATTCTTTTTATAATCAGTGCTTAAAGTTTCATAAATTAATTGCGTAAAGGATAGTAATTAATGAAAAACCAATGGCGTCCTCTACAATTTTCGACAACAATTCAAACACTCCGTAGAATAATAATTAATAATTAATTAATTAGGGACAAATTTCTATCGAAAAATATATGTGAAAGTTCGTGAAGGATCTGGCTTTATGATGCAATTATAAAAGTTCATAAATTAATCACAGATATAGAGCAATTAGTGAATCTTGCACTGCCGATTTGATTTATTAAAATATATACGGAGCACATAACCAGAGTTAGTAAACTGACATCAGAGCCATCTATGTTCTCGTTGCGGAACCCGAGCTTCGAGTCTAAAATCATAGATGGCTCTGATATCAGTTTACTAACTCTGGTTATGTGCTCCGTATATATTTTAATAAATCAAATCGGCAGTGCAAGATTCACTAATTGCTCTATATCTGTGATTAATTTATGAACTTTTATAATTGCATCATAAAGCCAGATCCTTCACGAACTTTCACATATATTTTTCGATAGAAATTTGTCCCTAATTAATTAATTATTAATTATTATTCTACGGAGTGTTTGAATTGTTGTCGAAAATTGTAGAGGACGCCATTGGTTTTTCATTAATTACTATCCTTTACGCAATTAATTTATGAAACTTTAAGCACTGATTATAAAAAGAATGTCCTTGCGAATCTTCTCATATCACTTTTGTTCACATTTTGATTCTAGTTTCGGTGAGTATTAAATATTTTCACGGAAGATCGTGATGGTCGTCGTTACGAAATCATAGACGCCATAAAGCAAAAATTAATAACTAACAATTTAGAGTTAAATTCTTTACAAATATTATATAGGAATGCAGCCTGAAGTTCTAGCTTTACAATGAAATTATAAAAGTTCACAAATTGTTTACGGAAATTAAGTAATTAGTAATTCTTCACTGCCGGAGCCATTCTATCTTTTTCTATCCCCTCTCTCTCCTTGTCTACCACGTGACCAGCACTTCGACGACCTCCTTGCCTATTCTATATTCCTATCACTTTCTTGATTTTTGAGCCCAAATCATAGATGGCGCTGATCGCAAGCGGTAAAATTTTTATTCAAACTAGATACCTCTACTGGTTACGCGCTAATCATATATCTTAATAAATTAATTCGGCAGTAGAAAATTAATAAATTTCAAAGTTTCTGTAATTAATTCATGAACATTTATAGTTGCACAGCAAAGTTGAAATTATAGGCAACGTTGTTATACAATGTTTAATTTAATAATTAATACTTACATGAGCGATACATTTGTATTTCCTGCATCTATAATGATTATTTATATTTTCGTTTTCTTTCTGTAGTAAATAAGATTGCTATAGAAAAGTGTTTTTCTTGTATAATATTCTTATTATTTTGTAATAAATATATACTAACATAAGAAAACATAAAAAATAAATTTCTTTATTCAGTAATTTTATTTACAATTGTTTATTTACAATGTTTTCATGGGCAAAAAATGAATATAAAATAAAAAATAGATTGAGAAAAAACTACCAAACTATGGACATGCGGGAATCGAACCCCGGACCTCCACAATAGGAATTTTTGAATGTCGCCGTCAGACTACAACACAACTTTAAAAATGCTGGAAATAAATCTATAATTAAGAATATAATAAAACTTTAGTAATAAATATCTCAAAAATTATTGAGTAGTTGCGACTATAATAATATATATTCTTGAACTACATGACGAAATCTACAAACCTACAAAGTTTCAATTAAATCAATGACCCGAAGGACTTGCACTCTCCTTATAAGTGATGTATCCTTTTATATACGTAAGTGATGCATAGGTGATGCATTCATCACGAAAATGGTTATAAAGGGGATTCGTAAGCACAAAATTCGGTGTAGCGAACCATTAAGATATTAAATAAGTAGTATAAATTCAACGTTGAGGAAATCCTCGGGGATTTTGCGAGGATTGTAATAATTAAAAATATTCGAATTCTGTTAAAAAAATATATATATTTGGTAGCGGTGGGATAAGGAAAAAAGGAGGAAAATTTCTTTTAAGAATAATTCTGGGAAAATTCTGGGAATATCCACCCGAATAGCTGCTCCAATCGAACGAGAAAGACCGCGAGGAATCATTGAGGGACACGGTGAGCGTGACCCAAGAAAAGTGATGTATCCGGTACAGATGTGACACGAATATTTCCGGATTACCGGCTCTCGATCGTCCGAGAACCGCCCAACTCACCGAGATTCTTTCTCGTGGATTGATCCCTCTTTCCCCGGCCGTTTATCGGGGATGACAAGCTTCAAAGCGAAACAAAAATTCGTTGGCAAACGTTGCTATATGTTTTTCCTCGTTTTAGAACGCTTTTTAATTTCTCTCTTTTTTCCCTTTTGCATCGTGCACGATGAAATCTCGATAACCAGGACCGACGTGTAGATCTGACCTATATCGCGACTCGTCACCCAGATGGAATCTGGCGCAGACCGCTCGATTTCACGAAATTCACTCTCATAGGTTACCTTCATTCATTAACGATAGAAGTGATACTACGTGATCGTTGATCCAGCGGATTTATAAGTTTATCGTTGAGTTTTGTTTTAGTCCGGGTTGAAAACTGCTCGAAGTTTGGCTTGTAGTTTCATAAATTTATTATGGCGTCGTATGGAAGTTTCAGTTTTGAGTCATTCGAAATTGGATTTTGGGTCGATTGGGTTTTAGTCGAGGGATTTATTATTTGGGTCGCAGTTCTTCGTGTGGTATTAAGGATGTGTGGTATGGGCAACAATATAAGGGATGATTGCTATGTATCTTGGTGCGAATTTTAAGATAGGTTGAAAGTGAAATATTAGAATTCAATTAGAATTCATTATTTTAATTTTACTATTAGACAAATGAGATTATTAATAGTATCTTGGAATATATCCAAGTCTAAATTTGATATCTTCTGATATTGAGATTTTGGAATTTATTATTTGGGTTGTGCAAACACTGCTCGTGTAATGCTACTTAATTTAGTGACGAGTATTGACGTATACTTACGTGATTTCTGATTGGCAAATGGGCTACTGTCGAGCCACTTTTGATCAGTGGAATAGTTCCTATACTATTCTATATGGAGCTATCCTTAGTGTAAGGATATGTTAATTACTCGTTATTAATCAAGAGTCACATGGTTCTAGATGAACCTTGATAAATTTACATTTAATTCATATTTACTTCATTCATAATTGCTTCAACTTCGTTACCATCTTCATGATCATTCACTTGCAAGTTAAATAAAATTCTAGATAAATGATTGAAAATATAATTGCAAAAGTAACGTGCATAATTAAAACATAATACTTACATATAATTATAATAGTAATTATTTTATATGTTATATTATTAACTATTTATTAATTACTAATATACGTTTATTATTATTTATCTATGAAATTATAAAATTATTTATCTATAAATAATAATAAAAAAACTTGCA
>NW_016913695.1:451268-525324 GCF_001483705.2 Eufriesea mexicana | reverse complement strand
ATAATAATAAAAAAACTTGCAAATTTTTTAAAATAAAATAACGATTAGTTCATTGCAGCCCAAATCACACAGACTCTCATTCTCTTCTTGCTCAATGAAGCGCAAGAGATACAATCCTTCTCTTTAGCTAAGCAGCAAGACAATTGGGATAATAACAAAAGGAGGAAGATAAAGATCGCGTCTCGATGTACACAGAAGCGAAAATTCATCAAGGATTATGATAAAATTTCGACATTTTTTCCCGTGCAAGCAAATGGGTCGAATTTGGCAACGATAGCTAGAATTACTTTCACAATAACGTCATGTATACGCGATCCACGTCACAGACGTGACCGGCGTGATTAATAGCTCTTCACATTCCTTTTAGATGTTTACGCTCGTCTATCGAACATCAGACCATAATAATGTTATCTAGACCCTCTGCTATAATATCTAGGTACTTGAACTAGCGATTCAAGGTCTAATTGCTGTCACACGATTATCAAAGTTGAGGATTTCGGATATTAGTCTCCTTCTGGAAGAAATATCTCAACAGCTCGTTATCAATCATTATAAGGGGCTATGACCACTGTGATTGGACAAATTATCAGCTGGTTGGTGTCATTTTATCAGATAAAACTTAACGCACAGATCTCTCGAATGAAGTTTCTTCAAGTTTAGTCAGTCGAATAATCAATGATTATTAATCCAAATAATAATTCGCATTAATAATAAAACCCGAATAAAATCTGTATTATCGTTCAGCCGGGTTTGTTCTCAAAGGATCGTCAACGTAGGTTCTTTCTTTAACATGGAAAAAAGGAACCATTCCTACTCGGCAAAATTCCATGATCCAGTCCCATAAGAAACGCTTACATAATCTCTACAGAGAGTGTAGTTTATACAGAAACTTACACGATATCTTACCTATTATAATAGACCGTAAATCAGGAACGGGGAGGAGCACAGTTTCCTATTCAAATTACAAATGCCATTACAGTTGGTAGACATTTGCTGCTTCTTCATCCTGGATGAGGAAATTAGAGCAAAGAAAAGAACCTTCCTGATACGATTGCCTTCTTCCTTGCAGAGGAAGGAGCTGTCCATCCATGGATGGTCCAAGGTCCACAAGGAAAAGAAACTCCGTTGAACGATAACGCGTATCAGAAGCAAAGATCAAGAAAGAAGATCTCTGTTGGAATTTCAGACCCTAGCTCCGTGGCAAAATCGATACCTTGTATTTTCCTTTCGCTGCGGAGGATCCATGAAAGAAATGTGTACTTTCGTGGAAGCTTTCACGTCACTATGCATTTTTGTGCGAGCTTTTAGCGTATCAAGTATCTAGAGAGTATCACTGATATGTCACTAACGTTGTATCCTTAAGCAGTCGAGAACGAATCCTGAAATTGTTACCAGCGAATGGAGTCCTTTGCGTTGTCTTGCTCTGTCTATAGTTTCTCGAATGCATCAGGTCACTTATCTCTGGTGATAGTTCATGTTGCTTACACGCTTCTTCAATGTAACGGTACTAAATTCCATGATTATACACAGGGTGTATAGTAAATTGCGGTTAAACATTTGGCTGACTAAAATGTTTGCTCGAGTTAGAGTCAGTACCGACTGTGTACCAGCAGACGCTAGTTTTTCAGTCTTTTACACTCGACGTAGTAAAGAACGAAGAATTTTTTGAGACAATACAAGGAGAATCGATTTTTTGAAGGTTACATACTGCTTTGCGCTCTTAAATTTATAATATTCCTGTATCCAGTAAAAATTGTATTTTCTGCATTAGTGAAAAGAATTGTTTGCTACTTTTTATGTTCAATTTTTGCTTCATTATGACAAAAGCTTAAAATGTAGTATAATTATAAACAAACGTGTTGCTATATAGTAGAAGAATAGTAGAAGAATTTCATTGCAATAAATGCTTATCATTTTTTCTATGGTCATGTCGGAGAAGTGTGAACGTTAAGGGGTTAAACGAGATAGCAACGCGTAGGGGGGTTTTGGGTAAGGGGACGAGGACGATGCTCGCAACGGGCCGCGACGCAGCGTTCCATGCTTATTTAAAGTTCCCGGCTGAAACTTTCTCGGACAGTAACAAAGTGGCTCGAATGCCAGCAGCGAACGTGACTCGAATATCGAACCGTCGATCCGCGTTTACGCGAATAAGCCCGCTCTTCTCGACCGTGGATATCCGGGATGAAACATGAGATCTTGAGGTTTAGGTTAGGTTCGAGTTAAATGATTCTTCTCCTTTGTGTTTCGCTCTGTTTCTTCTCCCTTCGTGGAAATGGATTAGAAAAATCTGTTTCTGTCTGTTAATGCTCGCAAAATGGTAATTGTATATTATAATTCGAGAATGCTCATTGGGCAAACGTTTCTCACGCGTGATAATGTTTTCTCAGTTCTTCTTTTTTTTTATTATTTCGTGAATGTCTAATAGATGACACGGCAGATGCATTTGTTTCTGTACATATATACATATAATTTATGAAGCGTGCTTTGGCTTTTCGCGTTCGAGAATATGGGACTATTTTTCTGGACAAATAGAGGGATAAGGGATAGAATGATGATGCGTCTTTCGTTCGGGGTCTGCTAGCAGACTCGTTATAGTAAGGTTATCTAACAGACCGGTGCCTCAAACGTCGAAGATTATAGAAAAATCAAGAACTCTCATTTATAGGACTCGGAGGGCTCGAGTCATTTGCGAGAACCTCAATCGTTCCAAAATCCCTCTGGCGGAGAGTGCACGAACTATGGGGTCACCACAATTTATAACTTTGACCAATCAACATTGCAACTTATTCCAAGGTGAATTCATTGATCTGTATGGTCCTTGAAGGTTATTCGAGGTTATTTACGATTATTTAAAGTCTTCTCTCCATAATTGCGTGGGAAGATTATAACGAGTCACTTTGTATGCGTACAAACTGCTTCCATGAAGATAAAAAATCTGCATTTTTAAGATAAGGTATAATTAAATGCCGTTCACATCGTATTATAACGGATCGTAATATCGTATTAAGAATTTGCAAACGGAAAGACAATTATGCATGTCCCGAGAACAATTTTTGACCTACGCTCACGAGAGAAACCGTAGTGGCCCCGCAATATCTGTCAACTTTCGCTCACGAAAAATTGACGTAAGACAACGTTAATGGGTTTTGGCTTTCGCTCGCGAAAACTTGCAATGCTACGTCACTGCTGCTACCGGGACACGTGATTCATCCATGCTGCATGAATAATCTTCTTACAAGGTCGAAATATCGTTCCTCGAGGATAAATGGATATTAATTACCTCAATTTTAACTTTTGATTTATTTTTTCAGCCGAAGCGAATTAATGCTGGCGGTAATGCCAAGATTTCCGCATCGTCCTATATAATCTCAGAAAATAATCAATGAAGATTAGTCTGCTAGTCTGAAGATTAGATTTGATTAAACGTTTTTACCTTCTCACCTGTGAAAGATCACAAGTTAAAACTATTTCATCACTCTTCACCTAACAATCGGACAATCAAGTCGTAGACGTAGCTTTCAAATTAGTGGCGCGAAACCTGCCAAAAACGGAAATGCAAATAAATACAGTGTCAAATGTTTGTCAAGGTTAGGTTCTTCGATGTAAGTTGATAATTAACTTTTTTAAATTAATTTTCGCACTTCGTTATCTATTCCTTTTTAAGGAATCTCATGGTAGACATAGCATCTTCAATATAATGGCGTGAAGTTCCAGAAAACGGAAGTTTAGTTGGACGTAACGACTAATGTTCGTTTCCGTAGCCCAGTTCGGCATAAAACTGAGCTAGAATAGATAACAGAGATTCGTAGCGAGACCCGGTGGCCAGTTGTCATACGGAAGTTTTTATATTACGGCCAAAGTTTTCGAGTGAGCTCGCGAAAAACGATCGGCCATAAAGAGAAGACGGATCGCTCCAGCCAATTCTCTCATCGATGAAAATCGATGTGGAATCGTGTTCCCTTTATTCGAAGCTTCCCCAGCTGTCAGTACACGTCCTTTCTTTTTGCGGTTCTTGTATGTCACGTTGAAGTTCCTATTGATAATCTTTCTTTTAGACACTGAAACATGGACATACTGTGCATTGCAGAGAAAAAGTCCTTTGACAATGAGCGAAACGTAGGCCCGAATCCCCACCAACCCATTCATTCTAACGTCATTGCAGAAGTATTGTGAGTTTGAGAAAAGGAGGCATAGCATGTTTACATTCTCGCGGCTGACTAACTACGTTGATACTGTCTTGATCACAGGGAATGACTGCTATTGACTGAAAACGGTGACGAAAATCATTGGTTACTGTTTTCTTGTGATCAAGGGAGTGTCAACGGAGTTAATCAGCTATAAAATTTTAACTATTTTACATCTTTCCATTTCAAAAATAAATTTTTACGTTATACTTACTTCATAAGACTTACCTTACGATACTTACTTTAATTTATCTTAATTTAGATATTACTTCAACAGATATTACCCACTCTTTATTTTCTGAGTCAAAGGGGAACATTGAAAATTTACAAGAGATAGGAAATATCTTAATCTTTGTGCGTAGCTCTTAACTTGGTATCGTTTCCCAAAGTTTTTTTTTTAAAACGGTACCAATTACCAGGTCTCACCACGAGGAGGTGGCTACGCATCGAGACCCGACATGCGCCCTAGTAGCGCATCCTACTGGCGCTACCTGTATCAAAGGTACCCTAATCTAACTTGGAGCGAAAGAAGTTAAAGTGAAAATCTACTGACACTATTATATTTCGTGTCTTACAAAGGGCATTTCGATTCGGAATACTACTACTCTATTGTCGCAACAGTGAGACATATTATGTCTCATACAAATAGGGAATAAAATATAAAACACGCAAGCAAGTTAAAAATCGCGATCGCGCCCGGACGAGGTCGCGATTATTCGAAAGACCGACTAGTCTACGAGACGTACTCTCGTGTACAAGACAACTCCGTGCCTCGGCACCCTCCCGATCGAACCTAGCCCATCCAGCCACCACAGACCCTGCCATGACTTACTCGCGAACGAGAGTGATCGACGAACCAACGAAACACCCAAAATCAAGCCGAGGGTCCCTAGCGAGGCCCTGTAGCCGGTCACGCAGGCCCCTGCCACATGGGGGAGAAATTAATCATCCCATGGGGTCTGACCGTAGGCCCATATGCAGTGTCACAGCTACAGGACCCATACCCCGGTCGTGCACGCGCTGGTGCCCAGAACGACTAGGGCCGACAGACCCTCGAATTGACCCAGGTGAGTGCCAGCCCGCCGATCACCCTAGAACCAATGCGTAACAAGGGTGGCAGTGGCGAGGATGAGTGTCAGAACGAATCGTTTGAATGACTTACGAAACATGGAGTTATCAAGTACACGAGATTACGTCGCGCAAGCTAGTCGGTACTTAAGAACGATCGCGATTATCGCGAGAACAATTATGTTCTATTTGGTAAACGAAGGGGATAAGAATATAGAAAATTGATATATTTCGTTCCAAGTTAGGTGGGTTACCTTTGTACAGATAGCGCGCACATGAGACTTAGTCTAGTCATCTATCTTATGATTACTTACGTCTACTTAGGTCTAAACGCACGCATCCCGTGTCGTCTATTATTGTGTTTCAAATGAAGTCTTGAAGAAACTTAAGAATCTTGAGAAACCTAAAAGTTAAAACAGAATATATTATTGTTAATATAAACCTGTAATGAAACGGATTAGTAAGAGGAAAGATAAAAGCGAAACGAATATGAACCACAGTGATAAACCAAATGGATGGAACAACCCAACGATGAGACATAAAGAAACCAACGTCGAAACATTCGAATATTATACGAAATATTCGCATGTCCGAATGTAAAAGAATATCTGAAATAAAAAAAAAATAATTAAGACCTGTAAAAAGAAAAAATAATTAACACCTGAAAGAAAAAAATTATTAATATCAGAAAACAAAATAAAAATTATTAGTAAATTATTTAATGGGGTGGGATGAGGATGGGGTAGCCATCCCCATCCTCATTTCGGACCCCCACCCCTCGCGCACAACGAAAAGTTAGATGTTCGACTTCCGAAGTCGACCGACAAATGAGTTATTTTGTGTCGCGTCGCCCCTTATATAGCCTCGATCGGCCGAACCCCCCACCCTGATAAAAAATTTTTTATCTTTACCGATTCCATTATTTAATATTTTTCCGCTTTAATAGCTTGTAATTTATTATTTTTTTCACTTTTATTATAAATATACGTTGCGAGCAATTTGTTAATAACAATATTAATTTGTTATAAACAATCAGTGTAATAATTTATAAACTTTTTGCATATTATATGAATACATTTTAACACAAGTACGTCGTAAGTTCTAGTAATAGCCAATAATTTATTAATTTTTTCACTTTTATTATAAATTTACGTTGTAAACAATTTGTTATTAACAATATTAATTTCTTACTAATGATAAATATAATAATTTATAAACTTTATTTATAGTTTCAGAATATAAATTTTCGTGATGCATTCTTATTAAGTATTTTTGTGCTTTAAGTTATTTGTTATTGATAATAAATTTGATAATTTACACATTTTTTATAAACTGTAATTACCATAGAATAAATTTCTATGATTCGTGTATGTATGTCAAAATATCTTTATTTCCCCTATATTGATAAACTTGGGATACTGTCACCTAACTTGTAAGACAACAATAAATTTCCTAAGGTACTTACTTTTCACATAATATTTCGTTTTAAGCAAAAATCTAGCTTTTCCAGAAAAAAATCACATTTTTCGGAAGCAACAGAAGAATCTCGATTAGAGATTCGAGTTGAGGAAAGTAAGCTCTAAGAGAATCAGCCATTGGGTATTACAGAAAAGTTAAAATTTGTTGGACAGTGTAATTGATCTAATACTGTTAGATATTGGATTATTGTTCTAAGCATATCTTTTGATGCAGAGTAGAGCAGCACACGAATTAATTTACGTCAGTGCCTTTTTTAATTATTTGATCCAGACATGCTTTCTTGGAACACAGACGCAGTTTATTTCCTCTAAATTCATATCATAAATCACGCAATACTAAATTTATAGCCGTCTAACCAAAACACTATAAATTCTCAGATAGATAAATCACAGACGTGAGACGAAATATTAAATGGCCAGCCAATTCCATAAAAATTTGGAAATTCTCAGGCAACTCTTTTTTACATCTACAATGGAATCGAATTTTAGATTTTTAGGTTAAGATTTTATTTGATATTCGTGTAATATAAACTTGTATTATATTCAGCCATTAATTAATAAATCTCAAAGAAAAGGAAACCTGTGTTAAACAAATATTGATCATTTACCAACCACAGGAAAGAATTTCATTGATCAATTTCTAGAACTAAACGCAAATCCTGAAGAGAGCTCTAATTATAATTACGTAATGCAAATAGTACATAGAAAATATAGGGTGTCCCAAAATTCACACATGATTTGAATTTTGCGCCATTTATGCGGTAGAAAGTTCGCTACGAAATAGTATTTCATTAAAAAAAATTCACTTTGAAATATTTTCAATAATATATATAAAAAGAAAATTCTTTACACCAAACAGTTAAAGTTAACATACCATATAAGTTAGATATACTAAGATGTATCGATTAAAATTTCTTCTATTGAACTCAGTTGATAAGAGACACTTGACTTAACCTCCCTAAAATAGGTTATTATAACAATCAAAAACGTATAAAGTATTGGTATGACTCCCGAACCTATTCCTGCACAAGAAACTCCTCTCCTGCGATTGATCGTTCAAGGGATAACAGAGAATCATTTACTTTTACTGCAAACTCATAAAAAAAGGGGGCTGCATTATTTGCGAAACGACCCTGTATAAAGGACGGGGATGCAGTAAAGACTGAGATAAAGCTATGATGAAAAGTGGCGAGACGACAACGACTGGAATAACGATGACGCCTCCCACCACTTTCATCTTTTTCCCACCACTCCTCCAAATGACGGATCCCTCGTCGTTCCTCACGTTCTTCTCATTCCGTTCGTTTCGGCTACTCTTGGCTATTCTATGAAAAGAAATTGCGGTCGATAAGGACATTTTTTAGTGAATATTAGGTTTAAAAACTAACCTAAAACTCTCTATATCGCTCTTAAAACTGTTGTATTGGATTAGTACCACCGTAATCTAGTAGCAAGATACAGTAGCATAAGATATAAAATACAATAGCATTTTTTCAGATGTAATTAAACAAAGACATGCGTTTTATGAAAGGTTTGATACTCTTACACGGATATGTAGACTCGTACTGAATTTGTATCGTAACAAAAATAAAATTACCAAGATTTTATAAATACTAAAATTTTATATATTTTATCCTTCGTTGGTAACATGAATTGTACAAACATTATATGTTTCAGATAGAGGTCTTGCGTGATTTTTGTTATGTACAGGACGTTTCAGTTGAGAATCATTTAATGATCCCTATTACCAATAGTGCATCCGATTTTCTCTGGCGTCATTAACAGTTCCTGTTACCAACAGAGGGTTAAATATTTTTAAAGTCTTAAATTGAAAGAACGAATTAGAGGTTAGAAATTTTAGTATCGCGCGTTACAGAAATATAAATATAAAATAATATAATTATAAAATATAAGAGAATATAAACTGCGTAAGATTTAAGATAAACAACAGAAGAAGATATGGAATATAGCATAAAAGAAAGTTTTGTAATAATCCTACAATCTCGTTAAGGAGCCACAATTCTTTCTTGTGAACAATCCTTTAGGAAAGTTTCTCTAGGAAACTCATCGAACATTGTTGTTGGGCACAAACAGCTTCTATCCGACTCGTGAAACTCGTGAACCTTTCCTGAAACTTTCGTTAGTTAGGGCAAAAGACACGAAGGAAAGAAAAATCGCGTGGAGAATTCGCGTTTTTTCGAACCACCTACCGTCCATACAGAGTAAGAAAAATCAATGGGTTCTCTTCCTCCGTAGTTTTGACGAGTTTTCTTGGAGACTACGTTGGATGGATCGATGTTTATTCGGTCGGGTGTGAAGCGGGTCGGATAAGGAGAACTGACAGAATGATTAATTGGTTCCGATTATGGAAACGAACTGCTACGTTTTTTGAAATTCATAAACTTCATTGTTGCCTAGTCATCATTCAGAAGAAAAATTAGCTATTGACGAGGAGGATTATGGCGGGAAGTTTGAACACGTGGGTTGGTGGATGAAATCAGAATATTGTTTTGCATGTTTTGGAGGATTCGTGGAATGATGGGGATGATTGGCATATTTTGGACACTGGAGCTATATGTATAGAATGTAAGAATACTTAAAGTATCCGTAGATTATAGGTATTTCGGATACTTGGGTTTTTAAGGTTAGGTAAGTCTGGGATACTTGGATTACTTTAAATTAGAGTATTTAAGATGCGTGAGAAACTTACGATACTTAGGATACTCGAGATGTCTAAGATATTTAGAACATTTAAAGTATTAGGAGTACTTAAGACACGGTATTTAAGTTATTTAAAATTCCCAATGTGGAATAGGTAAATTATTTGGACTAAGTAAAATACTTAGAATATTTAGGATAAATGGACTACATAAACAAGTTAACTACTTTAGGCTATTTCTTTGCACTATACTTAGATCTTTTTAGATACTTAATATATCTAACTAAGATATAAAAAATTTCTAAATCAATTACGATATTTGGAATATTTGGAATATTTTAGGAACTCCTGAAACTTATATTTAAAACTTATACTTTTAATAGTTAGATGATAGTTAAACTACTTATTTGTAATAAATTGGCTAACTAAACTTACAAACTTTATACTTTATGTCTTATTATTAACTTAAGAGCAAATAGGAAATTGGAAAATATATCGTGAATATTATTCGATGAATATTTTAGAAAAAGTTCCGTTGTCCCATGTGGATTTCGTGTGGGTTGCACATTTCTACACATCGATCGAGTCAGCTTACGCACGCGCATCCACGGATTCTATAAACTTATGAAAGAAAAAGATATTTTTTAATAAGACTGAACCTCTGATTAATCCTTTGATTCATCCTCATCTCGTTATACAGCGAGAATTTAATGTCCTCGGTTTTATCTCGTGAAGTGTATAATATCAAGATGTACATCTGTCTGCCTAAAGGAGAAGTTTACATAGAACTTTTCCAAGCAGGCGAACTTATATTAAGCTAACAAAATTACACGAATAATATGAAAATAGTTGAAATCGAGATGAATTCTTTCGATTAAAAATATTCACTGTATACCTCTTTATGAGATCGACCAGAAGTCGTATTTTACTTTTACGAGAATGCCCAGAAAAGAGGGATACTATAAATGTTCCTCAATTCCGAAGAACTGAATAGAAGTCTCATAACGTCAAATAAAAACGGATCAATCCTTATCTAAAGTAAAATAAATCTTTTCCTTCATACATAACCGATTCTCAGTTATCGAAAGACATACTTGCAATTGATCTATGTGGTTATCTAAAATTGTGAAAAGCGTGAAAAGCTGTTATACATCAATCGATAAGTTTCATAAATCCTTATCCTGTAGTTATACAAATTAAAAATTTTTTAAAAGAATTACTTATTAGCAAAATTTAATTGGTAAAATGAATTACTCAAAATAAAGAGAAGAAAAATAATAATAGTAAGAACGGCAAAAATATAGAAAAATTCCTAGCCAAAAGTCACGAATGCAACAGTATCTGCTTACATACTCTAATTAACCTCGTCTGTCACCCTCAGTACGCTCTTCGAAGAATCCAAATGTACCTCTTCCAAGAAATAACCCCATAACCTCTACCACAAATTTGGGTTAAATAGCACGCGAATAGTTGAGCAATATCAAGTTTTATTGTATCTTTATGCTAATCAACGACAGAAATTTGCGAAATTAGCTGGGCACAGACGCGGACCTTTTTAGCCAACGAACCACAACCCCGATATGGGGTCTCGATATTTACGCGTGACATATATCGTTGGTTGGAAACTCGTGTACGCAATCCGGACAATGGTCGGTTTAATGGCACTGGATTTGAAGCGAAGTGTGTCCTAGAAAATAATTCTCATGATCAACGTGAGCCCCCCAGCGATGTTAGGCTACCTGGGAAAGTGATTCGCGTCTAGTCTTCGTGGATTTTCACTTTCGAATCGATCCACATGATCGATTGGACGAATTGGAAAGTTTCACGTTTGATTGGTTGCATCTGTTAGGAGCTGCGAAATGAAAGGCAAAACAGTAATTTCGCACTTTTTAATCCTTTCAGTTCTTTTGAACTGGTTTTGCTATGGGTACTGTCTGTGGCAAAGATTGCTCTGGGCTAGAGTATGTACTTGGAATGTCTGGTGTATTTAGAGTTATCAGGATATTACATTGGATAATTGAAGTACTCTGAGTGTTTAGGATGTTTGCAAATTTTACTCCTGTCACTTTTAATCCTGTCACTTAGTTATGAGTAGTTTGTTCTGTTGAGTAGAGACTGCTTTTGACCAAAATATTTGGGGGACTTGGAGGACTTGGCTAGCAATGGATATGTAAGACATTTAAGCTATGTTGAACGTTTAGAGTACTTTTTAAATTCTTTTACTTTCGGTGCTTTTTTAACGCCTTTACTTATGTTTTAGACTATAGTACCTGAAGTTAAGATATATAGAATATTTAAAGTACTCTTGCGAGTGTTTATGATCCTTAGGTTATTTAAAATATTAAAAATTTTTAAAACAGATATCTTAGGGTACTCGAAATGCTCAGAGTACCTAGAATATTTAGGGTACTTGAAATAATCAGAACGTAGATATCTAAATTACTTAAGATATTCAGAATACTCGAGTCACTCGGAATACACTGAATATTCTCAAGTACTTTGAGTACTAGAAGCATTCGAAATACCTAGAATACATTGAAGATGTAGAAAATTTAGAATACTCTAAATTTTCAAACTATTTTGGATACACAGAATCTGTTTACAATTTCAAAAGTATTTAAGCTACACTGGTACGTGAATAATAAGTACTAGAATAATAGATATAGGAATATGAAGTCAGGCCTTAGCCTTTTAAACATACGGATACATTCGAACATTCATTCTATATCTGTGGTGTTCAAGTGGCTACGTGCTCGATATCGGCAAATTTATACGGCCGTTAAGGGGTAACCATCACGTAATTGATACTATACCGAGGATAACTTGCCCACCGTCAGCTGGAAAATCACTTTACGGCCAGATAAAACGAACGATATTTGAAATGACGACAGACAGAATTTTCCAGATTTACCTGTACTGTGCAAAAATGTATGCTTTCGCTGGTGTATCTGGAAGCTTCAACGCCGCAGTCTCCATACACCTTCGAACGCACTGGAAGACCGAAATACATAATCATATGAAAATTTCTATCAAATTCCATTCTTCGCACACGATAAAATATTTTTCCAATTATTTTAATCTAAAAGAATCCATAGTCATTAATAAATTTGATAACAGCACAGAAAGATCGATTAAATACTTACTACCTCACACTACTTTCACAAAGCTCCAACAAATTAAAAATAATTCTAAAAAAAGTGAATTCTAAAAAAACGAAATAAAAGCGATTAAAATTTATTATTCTAAGAACGAATTGATACTTCCTGTACTTTAATCCATTCACGAGTCAGTGTCCGAAAGCGGTCTTAAAGCTCCATTTAACTCACTAGCGCCACCATGGCTCATATCTGCAATAAATGTTTATCGTAAATATCGCATATGTGGTTGAATTATTTTTTACTTTTATTGATATAATCTTGGAATTTCACGTACTCTTAACGAAGTTAAGGAATAGGTAATTTCGAGAGACCTGGTATATGGAGAACCGCGGAGTGCATCGAAGTAGAATCAGTCTGTCGTAAACTCGGCGCGTCTGCTGTGTCTCGTGAGGTGGGTGTGAAATTGGGAAGACAGCTAAGCAAGGAGGGCTCGTCAGGAACGTTTGACGATGGTTCACGCTTGAAAATACAGGGCGTACCGACGGCAGCCAGTAAATTTTCAGCTTTACGAGTTCGTACTATTTGCATTTTTCTCGTTTCTTCCGTTCCTTTTTCCTCCTTCTCTTTCTCTTCTTTTTTGTTTTAGTTTTTTACCTCTTTTCCTCAAACCAATTTCCTCTACGCAATTTAGGAACGATCTATCGCGACGTGCAGTTGTTCTTTCCTCTATTTCATACGATCCAGCTTGCTTTCCATTTTTAATCCGTCAAACCTTTTTAACTAGGTTCTTCTTTCTTAGCGAGGAACAGAAATTAGAACTCGTTATCATTATTTCTAATGGAACAATTATAAACTGACAGTGATAAAAGAAACTATAATAATAATATATTATAAACGATTAAGCGAGGAAAGGATACGTAGGAAAATTGTAGATCTATACAGGGTGTACTATGTAACGTGATCACCTCGATTATCTTTAATTACTTAGTTACTGGAGGAATAGTAAATACTTGTTTTGTTATAAATCATGTGGTGTGAAAGAATAAGAATAAGAAGATAATGTTATATACGAGAAGATAATGACACTTGATATTTGATAAGTTAACCGTGTTATTGGAAACAGGAAAGCTCCTCTTATTAAAAATGAAACCGATCGAATTAGTCCACCCTGTATACCTGATATATTACGAATTCAATCGTTACACGGTACTTCTTCAATTGAACTGTTACAGAGACCTAACAAGCAACAACATAACAAACATTCCAGCCCGTGCCTTTCATCGAATTATCAATCTTGAAGTGTTGTAAGTACGAGGACGAAACTCGTGAAATGCATCTTTCACAGTTCATTATTCTTTTCAGATTACTTCGACGAAATCGTTTACACACGATCGCCGACGATGCATTTACGAACTTAACGAGCCTTCGAGTATTGTGAGTGTTCCGCAAATCGCACAGAAATTCTTGCAAAAATGAAAAAAAGAGAAAGAAAAGAATAAACCCTGTAGATTGCGTTCGTAACAAATTTATTTGCTTGAATAAAAAAGTTGAGGGGGAAAAAAATGACGGAGGCCAGACAATCCGTTGTGAACAAAGAAAAAAAGAAAAAGGGATCACGTGTAGTGTCCGCGATTTTGAAAAAAATATAATTCTCTGTCTGCTTTGTAGGGAGCTCGATGACAATTATTTAACAAAAATTCCAACCGCGATCGTAAAGCTCTCTGGCCTTGAAGACCTGTAAGTGTGCATCGATTAAGTAAAATGTAATTTGACAACTTTTTTTTACATTCTATGAATACCACTTCCTTATCCGCGTTTTCTTCGACTAAAAACATTCGTCACGATATATCTCGTCGAAGAAATCGAAGCCATTTTCTTCCCGTCTTGCAGATGGAAACTGTTCCACTGTTAAATCATCATCACTCTATATTCCTAGAAAATCTTCTTCAAGCGATAGCTTCCAGTTTTATTAAATAAATAAATATAAAATATAAAATAAAATATAAAATATAAAATATAAAATAAAATATAAAATAAATATAAAATATTTTTCAGGAATGAAAAATTAAAATTTATATAGAGTGATTATGTTTGTTAAAGTCTATGAACTTTTTTCCATTTCTTTTGTATTTTTCCTTTTCCAATGGAAAGAAATATAAAAGAAAGATCAAAGTAGATAAAAAGTAGAATCGTGAAAGAAAGATCGATGCCGGTCCTTTTGTTTCCCGTTTTCATCGACGCGAAGGAAGCCAAGAAAGTCGTATTCGTGTATGTTCCGTCGATTCCGTAGGTCCCTGTCGAACAACCGGATCGAAACACTGGAGGAGCACGTTTTCCAACGTATCTCTAATCTACTCTCCCTCGATCTACGGGGAAATCCTATCAAGGAAATACACCAGAACACTTTCCAAAATCTACAGAAACTTCGTAAACTGTAAGTATAGATATTTCTGCAAACAATTTATTATCTCTATACCTCTTAATCAAGTTATAAATAAATTTCTATTGTAAAATCAAGAAGTGATTAAATAAAATGAATGTAGAAAAATTTATACGTTTTTATAATTAAAAGCGAATAATGATAACTATTATTGTCAATAATTGTAATAATAACAACAATATTATTGCAATAGTTATTGTTAATATTAAATATTAGTTATTATCAATAGTGTATATATCTAAATAATTTATAAAATAATTAAATTTGATGTACATTTCAACAGCGTGTGAGTTAATATTTTTATGTCGAAGAAACTAGAAATTATTTTATAACACAAAGAAAATAAAGTAGCAAAAGATATTTATGTTATAAAATTTAGTTTAAGCAATCGTTACTCTAATGTATCAGGACCTAATATTTTCCGTAATGTGGACAGCATATACTAGCTATAGTTGGCGCCGAAGATATTCACAGTTCAAGGGCATTGAACTAACCTCTCCCGCTATATAACTTAGTTACTTTACTACCCGTCATGGTGGCTCCCTCTGTGTCGCTTAATTGCTCTCTCCGCATGATTTAGTTTCTTTTCCACGTCACTTATCATCTTCCATTCCTCTTTATCGAAATTTAAAAAAAGGAATTATTTGTATTTTAAGAATTATAATAAGACAACTAAAACCATTAGTCAATAGTATAAAAATGAATATCCGTCTTATTTACAGCAAAAAATATTTTCAATGGATTACTATTATGGAAGCTTTTGATTCATAAATAATTGAATTTAATAGAAATAACATAAAAATATTTCTTACAGGATCCTTTCGAATTTGAAAGAATTACGGATATTCCCGAATCTAAACGGAACAAAATCTTTGGAAGTATTAAGATTAGATCGTGCACAAGTGACAAATGTTCCAACAAATTTATGCGAACAATGTCCAAAATTGAAAAGTCTGTAAGTAATCCAATTTTATGTAAGTATAATAAATATTAATTTATAGAAATGCGTCAGCTTCGATTTATCCAAAACCGCGTTATATTATATTAATCTTATAATTAATAGATCCATCTAATAATTTAGTTTACGTCAGACTGACATCACGTAGATACAATACGATGAAAAATTGACGAAGTTAAATTGATCAGTAAATTCATTAGTCTGTATCTCTATGTGAACTGTCCAATGTACATCAAATAAAATTATACTATAGTAATTAATCCCAAATCGAATTGTATCGACAAAATTTCAACATAAATGAAATGGAGTTTCACTTGAATGATATTTAAAATGAAATCATTAATTAGTTAATTAATTCATAATTAAACTTCAATTTCACATTGTTCCTTTTATAAATATTTTTTGTTTTGTTTTCAGTGATATGAAATCGAATTTTTTAACAAAAGTGCCAAAACTACGAAATTGCAGCGGCCTACGAGTTTTGTAAATATTGCACAAAAATAAGGAAATAAGTATTTAATAGGGAAAATTAAATATATAAAAGGAAAATTGGTTTTTCCAGGGATCTAACCAGTAACATGATTCCGTCGTTGCCAGATGAGCCATTCAAAGGTCTGAATATGTTGCACGACCTGCTTCTATCAAACAACAAGTTGCAAGTGATCCCTAGTGACGCGTTCACCGGTTTGTCGAGGCTGCAAGTGTTGTAAGTGTCGTCGCTTGCAATTACTCCCACGTAGATAGCTCACCGTTATCGTCTTGGAAAACAGAATTCTATGTTTCAGGGATCTAGAGAGCAATTACATCGAGTACATACACCCTGACGCGTTTAAAGAGACGAAACATTTAGAGGATTTGTAAGTGCAGAAAAGATATCTGCTATTAGAAACTTGTAATCTTTCCTCTACGAAATTCTAGACAGAAAATTGACAATTATTCGGAGTGAAAATTCTGATCATCTTTCTTTTGCAAAATTTCTCTGCAAGTATTTATTGCTGATTTTCTCGATCTTAGAAATCTCGGGAATAACGTGTTTCCGGCACTGCCAACGCTAGGACTATCCGGCCTATTGCACCTTAAGACGTTCAACAACCCAGCACTAAGGGAATTCCCAGCACCTGAAAGATTTCCACGTGTGCAAACGATGGTACTGTCGTATGCTTATCACTGTTGCTCGTTTCTGTCAATCGAGGTGGAGGATCCGGTAACGAAATCCTCCGTTCAAGAGTCTATCCTGTTCCCCACTGACAATGACTTCGATATGAGCCTGTGGAACTCGAGCTTCACCGATATCTGGCCACAGCTCAGTAAGTAGTTTAATGGACTGGTTCCCCGATTGAGATCTTTAGAGCTTTCATGGTGTGGGTCCTTGAAGTTGATACTGTTCGAGATTTTTCTCGTTTATCTGATACTGTTGCTTTAAGGAAGCCTGCTTTTTTCTCTTTAAGTTATTGCAATTTGCAGTGGAATATAAAGTTCAATTAATATTTCCTTTTTTTCCCTTTTACTTCTTTTCTTAAATTATGTTCTATTTTTTTCTCCTTTTCTTCCTTTTCATCAACACTGCTCTTTTCTGCGTTACACCTTCGTTTGCTCTTTCTCAAAATCAATGTTTTAACGATACCAAATCAAATGTTAGTCATTAGTGATCTGTGAAATTTTTATAATTTCACTATTCAACGAAAACTAAAGAATACTCTGAGCTGCATCAACTAAAGGTTCCTCTACTTGTTCTATTTCATCGTCACTAACCATCGTGTCACAACACCTCTCACAACAGTATCAACATACTTCACTATATCTCTGCAGTTCAATAAAAGAAGTAACAAGTTTTCCAAAATTGCCACTTTGTTAATCTGTTTTGACGAATATAGTAAATATTTTACATCGACCTGTCTTACGAAAAGTTATGCCAAATTGAAACAGTTTTATTGTGTTCAAAATTCAGCTTGTTACATTTTAGTTTATGAGTCGCTCGACACTGAAATGCTGCAAAGCGCAAGCTGTATATGTTTACTTATATTTTTTATGTAAAAATACAAGCTGTTTGTTATAAACATTCCTAACTTTGATCTACGTACAAACACCGTTTTTGCATACGTATAGGACAATTTCGACGCTCGAGCTTTTAATATTTAATTTCTGTTTCGGTCCAAAATGAAAGATAGTACTTAAAGTCAATCATGTAACGTTTACATGGCTATCCATAGCGAATCTAAAAGTAATCTAATTTTCCAATCAATAATAATAATCAATAATTGTGATAATTATTATATAATAAATATTATATATTTAATTAATGACAACATTACTAAAATTTATTTCAAAAATTTAAAGAGACCTATATTACTATCATAAAATATACCATTTTAGATACGCTATTACTAGAGATTCCCATAAGATCGTGTACAAAAGCACAAATTCATGGAAACATACATTCTCCCATGCGAGAAATCATCTAGTTATTTCTCTTCGATCATAGATTCGTTAAAAAAAAAATAAATAAATAAAAATAAAAAAAAATAGAAAAATAGAAAAAATCGACTTTGCAGCACTGAAGTGATAACGTGTTTTAGATAACATGACCGACAAATTTGGCTCGCAAATAAATGAACTTTGGGCTAACTTTGGTTCAGATTTTACGTACCCTGGTAACCTGCCCTCATATGTTGAGGATTATTTTGATGAGCAGAACAGCCGAGCTACGCTGCCAGCTCAGACACTGCCTTCTCACGTACAGTGTCTACCCCAACCTGGTAATTTTAACACGAATCTCCTTTTAAATACTCGGAAAACGATTAAATTAGAGTGTAAAAGAAAATAAAAATATCTCACGATTTTCAGGTCCTTTTCTGCCATGCCAAGATCTCTTTGACTGGTGGACTCTTCGTTGCGGTGTGTGGGTAGTATTTCTGCTCGCTATGCTTGGAAATGGAACCGTAGTATTTGTGTTAATATTCTCCAGAAGCAAGATGGATGTTCCTCGATTTCTAGTTTGCAATCTTGCGGCAGCAGACTTTTTCATGGGCATTTATCTAGGTCAGATTATAAAAATATATCCATAGGAAATGCAAAAGTGTAAAATTATTTTCTACACGAGATTACTAAGTAGCATATCCCCTTTCGATGTATGTTCGGTATTTAATTTTACAGTTTTAAATATATTTTGTAATTTTAGGTCTACTAGCGGTGGTGGACGCTTCGACGTTAGGAGAATTCCGGATGTATGCCATACCGTGGCAAACTTCCGCTGGATGTCAGCTAGCCGGCTTCCTAGGCGTTCTTAGTTCCGAATTAAGCGTATATACGTTAGCAGTGATTACTCTAGAAAGGAACTATGCCATAACGCATGCTATGCACCTAAACAAGAGACTTTCCCTCAAACATGCAAGTTATATAATGACTGTAGGATGGTGTTTCGCTCTATCAATGGCAAGCTTGCCCCTAGTAGGCGTATCGGATTACAGAAAGTTTGCTATATGTTTGCCATTTGAGACTAATGGAAATGCAGCGTTGGCATACGTAATCTTTCTAATGTTGATCAACGGAGTCGCATTTCTCATACTAATGGGATGCTATCTGAAGATGTACTGTGCGATCAGGGGCTCTCAAGCATGGAACTCGAATGATTCTCGAATTGCCAAGAGGATGGCTCTGCTGGTATTCACCGACTTCCTCTGCTGGTCCCCCATAGCGTTCTTCTCGTTGACTGCCACGTTTGGGTTGCAGCTGGTGTCACTCGAACAGGCGAAAGTGTTCGCTGTATTCGTGCTACCATTGAACTCCTGTTGTAACCCATTTCTGTACGCCATCTTGACCAAACAGTTCAAGAAAGATTGTGTACTTATTTGCAAAGCGATCGAGGAGTCCAGGGTGACCAGGGGGATCGGCAGATGCCGGCATAGCTCTAACTTCAGCAACAGACAGACTCCCGTAAACACGAACAGTCTGGTGGACAGGTCATCGCGAGAGAATCAAACACCCTGTGCGTGTAACTCGAGATTACTTGAAACTAGCCAATATTCTGGCTACCGTCGATGGGGTACCAGGATACTATGGCCCTGCGCCAGGGATACGAGACCCAGACACGCACGTAACGACCAGTACGCTTATCAGATTGCAGAAATCCAACAAAAACAACATAAACGAGCCTCATCTGTATCATCCAGTGAAAACTTCTCCTCATCTAGATCGGATTCTTGGAGACAAACGCATCATTGTGGTATTCCATTGAGATTACTGGATCCTAAACGGAGAGCTTCTTCGTGGTTGATTACCAGAAAACCATCACAAGACTCGAACCTCAGTTCCTCCAGAAATGATTCCTCCGGTTCTGCTACCACTGCCAGCACCAGTACCTGGAGAATTTCGAGATCTAGTGCATCTCTAGAGGTAACTGCAAGAAACACTCCTAGACCAGCTAGGTCGAAGCCAAGACTGACTCGTCAGCTGGCCATTCAGGAGCCAGAACCACCTGGATCACCAAGTAGGTTAGCTGTCAGACTCCTAGCAACTATACCCTCTGCCGCAGAGACCAGTGACCAGCAAGAAGACGATAATACACCACAGAATTGAATAATTTTGCGCGTACCTCGGTTTATTAGAAATTAGAGTCGATTATAATAGACTAAAAGTATGGGTCTTGTTGCTCCCGAACATTTTCAGTATTAAGTATCCTCTAAGAGAGGTGTGAGAAGGGGAAGGATCACCCAGTACATTGATGATTCTCATTGTCGTATGTTTGAGATTATATGAACGGCGAAAAGATGGACCATTTAGTGGGGCTTCTTCTTTCAACATATACACTTAAATGTTGTTTTTGAATTATTTAAAAATATCGAGTTTCTATGTTTTCGTTTTTCCTGGATTGTTTCTAACGAAGAGTCTTTCGTACCGAAAAATGTTTAAGATATTGAAAGAGGAAGAGTAAAATCGTATTTTCATTTTCTTTGTCTATTTATACTAGTTTTGGATAGACGTGCGAACGATGTTGTAGATCGTTTGGATTCGAAGAAACAATGCAACTTCGATCTTTATTGACCGTCCGTTACACATGCACGTAAGCGAGTTGTATCGAGAGCGTGCAATTGATCAATACAATAGTCATATTCATTAAATACTGCCAAGAATTTTTAACACGTTGACTGTTCAAGGAATTTTATATTTATACTAACATTTTATAATACTGGCATTAAAATGCTGTTCTGTTTAAATAATTTTAACAGAAGGGAGTATTCGAGTGGAGAATTTGATAAAATTTTTTTATGCATAATATTTATATAAGTATACCATAGTCGCAAATAATTTTATCAGATATAAAATTTTAACTAAATTCCACGACAGGCAACGTGTTAATTTAATAATATAAATTTAATAATGTAATTTAATAGCATAAATTTAATTTGTCAGAACAGGACATAGTATTCTTTGTATCTCTTTGTTAAGGTTGTTCGTCTCAATAACAACTCGAGCGTTTCTTTGTCCATTGGTTAAAGGGAAATCTATTGATCACGGGGTCAGTATTTAAAATCCATCGTTCGATTGTTAATAGATATGTTTACGTTTTCATAAGACTGATGGTTTATACAATTTCATCCCATAACTCTGGAGTCGATTTCTAGTTAAAAATCTGGACACGTAATACGATTTATAATCGAGTATCATGATACCAGCGACGAATTATTCAACGATTAATTTATTTGTTAATCATTAATCATTATGGTCGATGAATTCTCAAATAGATTAGAGTAGAAGATATATAACATAGTCGATGAATGAATTTTCTAATAATTTTTTGGTATGTCTATGTCTTTGTGACAAAAAGAATCATGATAAATTGAATTACGTGACAGTATATAATTCTTTGAGAATTTATCGACCAACTTAAAACCCTATCTATCCATTGTTGCGTTCATTAACTGCGATGGTAAACGGCCATAGAGTTGTGCAGCTATAGTAACTTAATCGTTAGGTCACAATTAGACCACTCTAGCCTAAAGACTATTATAAGATCGTTACGGCGTGCAGATGTTTATACATGGTTTTAAATTAATGACAAAGATATTCACTAGTATTAGTTACCAGACTTATTTGTTATGAGTGCGTTATTCGTTCTTCGCATGATTGTTCCCATATGATTGTTTATTGCTGTTTGAGACCTCCAGATTGTAATTCTCGTCTTTTAAAAGGACATTTCAACGTTTCATCCACTTTATTAAATGTAAGATACTTTTTAGCGTTTTATTATAATTAAAGAAATGCTAGAGACTAATTTAAAAAAGATAATATGGTCTTACTATAATAGTAAGCTATAAAAGAAGATAACACCACCATAGTTTGTTAAATCTGTAATATATCACTGTACTTTTAATACGGACAAAATTACTTGCAGTGATAGATTTTAAGATGCTATTTAAAAACAAAAAAAAAAAAAAACAAGATTTACATCTGAATGTCTTAAACTGTATAAACGCTAAGGACCTAAGCCACGAAAGGCTAAAAGTTCTAATTTACTGTAATCATTTCAAAATTTCGTCGGCAATCGTCACTGACGTAACACCGATGTATGTTTTGCGCGTGTGTCTGGTCCGATCTATTTAATAACATTTTTCTAATAAAACAGCGCATTACAAAGAACAGAATTGTTATTGTTGTATTCCCTTGGAATATAGAAAGAAGACTGGATAATATTAAAAGAAGAAAAGGAAAAGAAACGGAAGTCAAATTAAAACTTCCGATTTTTGTAGAATTTTTTTATTTTTGGAAAATGTCTCTGTCGCGTTGCAAGAAAGACCTATCTTGCCGTTAAAACGACGAATAATATAACATTAACATCGTAGGAATAATTTAAATATTTATCTAAAATAAATTCAACTTTGAATAGCCCGCACTTTTCGCACAGACGCGAAAAAGACGAATCAAAAATTCGGAATTTACTTTTGCATTTGTTAATGTGACGTTAGATAATTATTGACTATACATAATTTAAAGTTCAAGTCATACTTTTGGCTGGTAGTATACGTAAATTACAAAGTAACGGGTATTTTTAAATTATACACGTATTCTTTCTTTCTCGCATTCTATATCTTTCATTCGTCTGTTCATTCTTTACCTCTACTAATAATACGTAAATTGGAGTCAGGTTTCAATACCAAGTAACATTAACAAGATATATACAATCTTAAAAAACTGTCCTTTATAAACGTCACTCGTAATTACAAAACACGTTCTGATAGAAGATCCTAAAAAATTCTAACAAATTCTAACATGTATATATGGTGATCTTTCACAGGTCCACTAAGTACCAGCATCTGTTTTATTGTGCTTGATCTTCATTTGCTAGAACTCAAGAATTTTGTTATCGCTCATAATTTTATCATAATTAAATTAAAAATCACAATAAAATCCTTTTCATAATTAAAACTCATAATTAAAAATCCTTTTCTTTCTATTTTTCTTCCCTTTTTCACATTTCCCTTTCTATTTTCTCAACATTTTTGAATTTTCACACCACTTCAGTCATTTCAGAATATACAAAAAATTTCCTTTTACAACATCTGCAATTTTTATTTCGCATTTTTTCATACTTCGATGACACCTTTTCCTAATCTTTTCTTTTTAACTTTATTATTTTTTAGAACTTTTAATATATTAATTCAGTATTGATATTAATATAACGTAATTAAGTGCACTTCGCAATCTTTTTCACGCAATATATAAACCTGAGGATTATATAATATTTTCTAAAGAAACTTTCGAAAAAGATTTTTTATTAAACCGTCCCCACGAGTACATATGTTTTTCCTCCAATTTGGATATACGGAAGACATTGCAATTAGCATAGTTGACAGGAAGAATGAATGAAAAATCGAAGAAAATCAAAGTGTATCCACGGGGGCCTCGAACCCTGATTTAATTGTGGTAAGGTTGAAGATGATATCACCTGGGCTAACAACTCGATTCATATATCCTTTATTTTCGGATATAAGGTATTATACATATGTTCATTGTGTTTCCACAAATTTACGTTTATCATTTTAGTATCGTTTTCCCAATAAATTATATTACGAATTTTCAAAAATTATTAATTACTTTCAGGAATGGTTAGCATTATGTATGATCACTTAAGGACTATTACAATTGTAATAAAACAAAAGGACTACGAGAAGGGATACATATAATGCGTAAAATATTCACAACCTGGAAAATCTTTTCAAAGCTGGTACTTAATGGGTCGACCGTGAAGAAAGACACTAAAACCAAGCTGACACATTTTATTCTCATACAAATTCTTGGTGTTCGCTTTATTTACACAGTCCTCGATGGCTCTGCGTTCGTTTGAATCTCTTAAACAGAAGTACTAACAGAGGGGCCATCGTTTATTGAGTAGATGAACAGGTCTTATCTTTTATCACTATAAATCGTTCCGTAATCATATACATATCGTGTTCGATATTGCAATAGACGAAATGTTGTCTTACAAGGACGGTATATCATTTCTCGGACGGTCTGTGATTCCTTTTGCAGTCAAGAAAATCCAGGTTGAATGGGAGGAATATATTCACGATTCAACGAGAAGGGGAGTAATGTAACAACGTGGTTGATAGAATTGTCCCTTCGTTTTTTCGTGCATTTTGACTCTTATTATAGGTGACACTCATAAAGACACCATATGATTTAATGAACGACTTAAATCGTCAGAGTGAGTTACTTCGTTTGCATCAAACAGAGGCATAATTTATGCATCGTGTATTAACAATATTTCTTCCAATCCTGCTGGAGAACACGACTGTCGCACGTTTTACATATCAAAGTGGCGGGATTTTAATTTTTCATCTATTGCAGCCTTAAATTTGTAGTTTGAAATAAGACATTTTATCATTTTAAAAGGTTTACAATGCAATTTCTTTTCTTTTCTTCTTGGAATAATAAAAAGAACCAGGATAGAAATTTATTTATAAATTTTCCGTTGTAGAAGACCGCGAAAGGATTAATTGACACACACTTTTGAATTTAACACAATGTCTACCTACCATTTTGATTGGTGAGATTTTACAAAATTTTAAATATGTTCTAACTAAAGGTTGGACCATTTTTTAATGCACTTTCACAATGATACAATGATAATAAAATTGGCAGGTCCACACAACTGGTAAACAGTGTGTCTTGGTAGAATATTTATTACAATAATCCGGAAGCCCTCGCAAGCTGTAACATTTCGTCAATGTTAAAAGTTCGTCTGAATTCTTAGTGACAATAATCATTAGCTCTGCTACTATCTACTAGTTAAGCCTAAAAACTTTATTCGACTTATTCCTCGTGTATGAATATTAATCGAACTTGGTCCATTGAACATCAGATCCCTTCGCCATTACACTTATATAATACAGGTGTTCTTACTATTCGAAGCTTCCAAATATAATCCCCGAGTGAGTATGCATATTAAATGATTAATATTTCGATAATATGATATTTTAATTATTTTATTTTATTAATCCTTACTTTAATTAATACCTTACTTTTTTAGGTCCTTGGAAATTTTGTTAGATACTCGTACGTTTATGACTGTATACCTCGAAACTCGATACCTCTCTAAAATGACATCTTTAATACCTTCGGATAAGATACGTTAGAAACTGAATATCTAATAACTAAATTTAGAGATAATCTCCATGCAGTTACACGTTTGAACGTTAACTCTGGAAACCTCCAACAGTATATCAACTGTAAATACATTCTTACATAATTAACGTGTCAGTACTAACAAGTTTCCCTAAGTAGCTTCTTCAAAGGGTCACGTGATCTCTGTCCAAGTATACCTTTCAAGCGCCAAATGTACGACTTAAGCCCTCGAAAACAGCACTTTGCTCATGATTATGTGTTATTTATATCAGAGAAAAAATCAATCGGCCCTGAGGTACAAATGTGTCAGTTTGCCAGTTGAGGAGGAGAGAACTAAGTGTCAAGTGGAACAATAAGCTGGCGGAAGGAATGCGCATTGCGTAAGAAAAAGAAAGGAGGAAACAAAACGGAATTCTATTTTTACGAATAGCTCTGGGATACGCATAAATCGCAGTGTGGCGAACGAAATCCACTACTCTTGGAGCCAGGTGAAAATACACGACAAAGTAAACGCACATTGTTAAAAACATTGGATAGCACAAAAGAGAAGGCGAAGCGGAAGTGATCGATTAATCGTGCAAGCATCCGGAGGAACCATTAAAAGAAAGAAAAAAAATAAGTATTTGTATTCCACAAATTTTCGTATTTATAAATTTCGAAGCTTTTCAAATCTTGAAAATTTCCTGTGCTTTTTAACAATCGACGAATGCAGTGAATCGTTTGATAAAATTTGTAATTACCAAATTTTGCAGAGTTCCTCTTCAAATGATAAAAACCGATCCGCGGAAAGCTAATCTATGCGAGGAGGAAGACACTTATTAAAATTGGCTATTACAGCAACTTTACGCATTCGTGTGACACATGTCGATTAAAACTCGAGTTAAAATCTTATCACACTCTCATTCTTTACACGGATACAAGTTTCAGAGAGTTCCAGCCTCACCGCGCTTAAGCTTCTACGTATATACTTACACACACATATCATGCATGTGTATGTATATGTGTTTTTGTGTGTATATATATACACGTACATACATATGTAAAAAAAGAAAAATATGGTAAGAAAGGAAGAAATCACTTTATCCTGTATCGATATACGTTGCCACGTATGGCAACCATAGGGAATTATGTGTACCATAGGGAAGCAATAATAAGTTAATACTACAATCTGTCTAACAACAGTCAGTCACGCAATGTCATTTTCTTAATTGCAAATTATTATCTTCTCCTCCTTTTTATATACTCGACCTTCAACATCTTGTTCAACATCTTCAAACTATTTGACATTAGTTCATTTATAATATTACACTTAAAAAACTTATTTTACTAAGTTCTGGTAATATTACGAACTTGCAGAATTGCTGCATAATCTTTTAATTCTGTTCAACGTCTTTGTTGATTACAGTATAAATAGTATAAAGGAAGCCCTGTAAGTCATGGAGTTAAAGTGGCGAGGAGAGACCCGATGGCTTTGAATGACTAACTGATTTCAAACAGACCATAACCGTCTAAACACTAAAAAGTGAAGTACACCATGTGTCGCATTACTATGGACGAGACATTGAACGAAAAAAATAAAAGGAATAATAAACGACGAACGAGATGAAACGGAAACGCGACTATAAAATGCCTTGATTCGTGTGCGAACTTTGTTATCATATACAGAAGATCGCAAGTAATTTAGACATGTATTTCTTGTGGTACAAGGCAAGCACAAAAATCGCTTTTTATCTTATTTCTCTTCCTTTTTCAGAGTTTTATCCTCTGAGGTCCTCCCTTGAGATTCTTAAGTTTTACTTATAATGTTAAATCTAGTAATACTTATACACTTCGTTGCGTAAAATCATACGTAGAAAAACAAATAGAGAAGTCTTAAAAATTATTGCTTTCCATCATTCGATATTCTATTTACAAATCTATCAGACCTCAAAGGATTAATGTCCTAGATTCGTTTATGATTATTTGTTATTATGTCATTCCATAAGTAATTTTTGGTAAAATGATTAACTATACCGAATTTCGTTAAGCAAGGAACTAATATCTCTGTCCAATATATCTGAAAACTAGAAAATAGAATTATACTAACCATCTATTCGTCGCTTCTTCGAATACACATTTTTGGAAGTAATATAAGAAATTACAACAATAGTTTTCACTTGAAATTTTAATGCACGAAAGAAATCATATTACTTATAGGATGACCTAGTATCAAAGAACATTTCTCTTATCATATACACATTACCACCTATTTTAGAATACAGCTCTGCTTATTATAAGTATATGAAGTTTAATTATAGAATTTAATATTCTATTTAATTCGAATCTATCGTTAAATTTCACAAAACCTTTGAAGAATAAACATTAACATCACCATACAAATAAAGAACGTAATAATAACTCTGCATAGTAAGAGCAGGAATAAAGAAATTTTCTTTTAAAAGAAAAGTGATAAAGCTCGTAAAATCAACTTATTTTAAGCGTATACCCCAAAAATCGAAACGAGATAATAAGTTTGATGGAAGAGAGTCGTTCCATTTGTGCTCAACTTGTACTGTTGAAGACTAAAAAGAATTCTAAAAGTAAAAGAATAAGAGGAAAATTTATATCTAATGACTACCACTAATGTCATCGGTGAAAAAAGGAACGAAAGCCTTAATACTTTAGAATTTTTTTTTTTTTTTTTTTTTTTTTTTTTTTTCCTTTTTTTTTTTTTTTTTTTTGCGCACGAAAAACATATCTCAGAGAATCCAGGAATGAGCGATCGTTTTCAAGCAAAGACTGAAATTGGAATCGTAATACTGGGTTCGTGAATTATACTTCTAAAGTGGAGATCTTCTTGAAGCAGTATAATGAAATGAAAAAGAAAGTTTTTAAAACCCTTTTACCCGATGATTACTTAGGCCGAGTATCGTCATGGAGAATACAGGATATCATAGATTACGATCGATAATAACAACTTTGTAGAAATTCGTTAATTATTTACTAAACACCAAAATAATTTTAAAAATGAAAATGCGTGGAAGAACAGGAATGAACTAAGTAAAGTATTTGCACTGCTTCGAAGAAGAGATTAGTACGTTGTTAGAGAGTGTAGAAAATTTATTGGCTGCACACAAAATATTCATTCTAATGACGAAAATAACACATAGTAGGAAAGGCCCTAAATGACTTTGTACAGTCAGTTAGTCCCAAATCGTCAATTTTTCCACTCCTTGCGAGAAGCTCCAAATGCAATTAAAAGCTTCCACAACTGGGCGCAAAATTTAATCCATAAACGAAATATAAGATCGAGATTCTTTCGTTTCAGAGAGGCTGTTTAAAGGCTTCACAGCTGGTGGGTATTAATCAGTAAAATACAAAGGTGAAAGTAGAAAAACATTCTAGCACGAAAAGCTCGATTTGAATTCAACAAAAAGACAGAGAGCTGTCGGTATTCTATTCTACTCTAAAGTAAAGCAGATGTGCACAGTAAAGGCAAAAGATCGCTCATCCCTGAGCCAGGGTATTATCATGATTAAAGAATTTCGGCATCAACGAGGTTAAAATTCTAGCTACCTAAGTCGGACGTCGCTTGGTGGTGTCTCGTTACGAGCAGAACGAAGATTTGGCAAAACGGGAGACACACCGGGGCACCAAAAACATCCTACGCAACGATAACAGAGCAGAACATCGGTTCTGATTCTCATAAAAATTTAACGTTCTACCATTGGCCACTTGATTTGTTTTTCCTTGTTTCATTAGATTTCCTAGACTAACGCTTCTTTAAACTATGATACTATTACTATTACTTATCGTATAACTTATCAGACATTGACATTACCAATTCCATTCGTCTCATTCATTTTGTACATTAATTTACATATTGGCAACTGCATGTATCAATAAGATTTTAATGTTCGCAAATGCAGTTACTTGTAATATCTACATTACAAGGAGTTTCGATACTAATTATACAAAATACTAAGAAATTGCTGAGACTGGAATGACTGAATAATGAGTCCTTGAATAACGTTTCAATGCAATGACCAAAAAATCAGGAATATTTCCTACTAAGCTACTATTGAGTTTTGCAGAATTTACTCCAAAATGAATACCATCCCAATCCATCAAGACATCTCCTAATTTTCATCAATTTTTTTTTTCCAGGTACTTTCTGTAATACTACAATACTCAATAAATATTTTGAAGCCCTCTCAACCGATTCTAGTAGCATCAAGTATAAATAAGCCAAATGAATGCCAATGTCTAATGTAATTCAGACCAAAGGGCCAATGAAGAATTCCTCGATGTTCTACTCAGTTATACCTGTCTCCCTAATTGTGTATACATGTATATATATCTGTGTATATGCGTGTACGTATATGTACATGTACCGGCAGTATCTAATCGCTAAATAGTGATCAACCGGTTCTTGGAGACAAGTTGTTTTCATTTTTAAGTGCACGTCGCGGTTGATAACCATAACTAATCGATCGCAGGAGAATTAGCGTTAAGTAAGAACGTTACAACACAGATATACTGTATGCTATGTTGACTAGCGGGCTTCATCACGTGACCTTGGTCTTGTTCTTCCTGAACGCGGGGAACAGGATCTTCCGGCGACGTCTTTTCAACTCGTCGTTATCTGTAGTGGAGTTTGAGTCTGTCGACAATGTCTCGTCATCTACCGTTGATGGCTGTGGCTCCTTTAACGCCTTCCTATGGCTACTTGATGTACTCGTAGATGTCGAGGAGTTAATGCTGGTGGTGCTTGTAGTCGTAACAGACGTTGCACCAACCTTTTGCTGTGCTGCTCGATCTTGGTTCGACGAATCTAACGAATTCTCTGAATAAGATGTCTTCGACAGGAATGATGAGGTAGTCTTGTCCTCGATTCCGAGGAGCATATTCGTGTCCTGGCTGTAGGAACGTACGATAGTTGATTTCTCCTTACTGGATGCCCTGACCGGCTCATCTGGTCCATCGCCGACCGTAAAGTGAACCACGTTACTCTCTGGAGGTGTTTCTTTTCCGGTGTCACTACTGGATGAGTCTGGAGGAATCGAAGATTCCTTCCACGCTAGGCTGTCCAATGTACCTAAAGATTAAAATAGAATTTCGTTATGCGTTACATGTATTTATAATAATCGTTGAATTCGTGGAGGATACTTCATTGTACGTATTTACACGATATATTACAAATGATTTAAGCTTTTCCGAAAATTTGATAAACGTGGTTTATAAAGAAACGAAATTTCATATATGTTTTTCGATATTAGACTTAACAGAGCCTAAGAATAGTTGGGTTAACGTAGAAGTTTAATTAAACTTTCATGGAGCTAAAGAAAATTTATATAGAATTAATTATTAATAAATTAATAGAATTAACAACCAATAGCTTAATATTAGTGAGTAAAGAATTTAAAAAACTGGCGAAATTCTTTCGAAAACAATTGAACCAGTTACATTTTTTTATGCCTAGGGGATATTAATGTACTAACATCTTGTTATCGGATTTCTATAAAGATATGTTAAAATATCTCTAGAGAATATTTTTATTCGGCCAAATTGTAATTTTCATGCACTAATGTTAGACCTGCTATCAGAAAAAATGTCAAAGGCCAATTTCATGCAGAATCCAGTTTGTGGAAGGAAGAAGAGAAACAAACAACACAATGAATAATACTCTTTTATATTCTACAGTCAACAGTATAAATTTTGTCGCGGTACTTTACTTTCTCGCTAACAGTATTTGAATAACTTGGAAATATTTGTTTAAAAAACGCAGTGCATAAAAATTAACGATCTATACGTTAGAATTTATGTTTCTAAGATTTTTCTAATTCGTGTCACATTAACTCTGAGAAAACTCAGCATGCGCCTCTCACAGACGCCATACTTTCTTATAAAGCGCAGCTTGGTCCCTTGTTTTAATGAAAACAGCACAAAATCTTTGATAACCATTTTTGACAATCAAATATTTTATGAACCTCTTAATGAAATTTTCTCTTCATAGCATACCGCATTAAATTGACAAAACTTAAAAGAATACAATAAATAGAGAATTAAATTAATCTTTTATTACTTTAACTAGAAAAATGTCTTTATATATTCTGTCCAAAAGAAATCTTCTGATAATTTATCTAGACCCGATTATTTTAATAGCAATATTCATAAATTTCATTGTTACATTTCTCACGCATTTCATCGGGTATTTAAAACTTATAACTACTAAGGAATAACATACTGAGACATTTAACTTAACTTTGGTCTGCAGGTAACAAAAACAGTCACATATAAATTGCGATACAGTAATCATAACGCCAAGTACGTAGCTTTAATTCAACTATCGCTCTTAGTTCGTATAATGCCAACTAAAAAAAAAAAAAAAAAAAAAAAAAACGCAAATGAAAAAGGAAAAAGAGAGAAGAATTTAAATCATTCATAGTAGCAAAACTGTAAACCTATGAATTTACAAAAGTTCAGAAATGAAACATTCGATTTCAAATACAGTATAGCTAATGTCCATCAAAAAGAAGATTGAAATTAAAATTACATACTCGGTTAAGTAATCGATCATCTTGCAACGTTCCTCCGCGGCTTAGGTCATACAAACAAGGCTCATATATCATGGCTCTCGCAAGCTATTTGATTTATTAACTACGATTTATAAATCGTACACAATAAAACGGCGAATAGGAGACATAACACGTGTTGCAATAGTCAACAGACAATGTACGAATCCTCAACTCTTCTTTCCTTGTCTGCACGTGTATCTGTTTATCTGTGTATCTGTGTGTGTGTGTGTGTGTGTGTGTGCGTGCGCGTGTGTGTGTCTGTGTGCAAGTACATAATATACTATACATTAACTCACTGCTCTTGGCATGCTCGAGTTTATAATAGAAGGAAAAAAGCCGTTTCGATTGCCACACGATTCGTGGGAAATTAAAGCGATTTGAGAATGTATTTGTATGCCTGCGTATGTATGTTGCACCTGCGAGTAAAATCCTCGATCGCATACAGTCGCATCTAATTTTAATTGACTCTAATCTTAACCATGACGCAGATCTCCCAAGAAATAGAATTTGCTTCTTGGCATCATTTGTCGCTCGATAGAACCTCAGAAATCAGAAATCACTGACTATTCGAATGTCCGTTCATCTATAGTCGCGATTAAAAATTTCAATGCTCAAGACCACTACCCTCGCCACTTGATACATTATAGCAAATTTTATATTCGATATAACTTGATTCGTAAAATTCTAAGAAATTTCTATAAAACTGATATTACCAACATGCGAAACTTTTGAGTTTAGTTAATTACTTACTTTCGTATTAATCGTGCTTAATAAAGAAAGAAATAGGAACTTTATACGCGTTATAGTTTTTGACGTTACAAATGTTATCGAAGCTTCATTTTTCATACTTTTTCTTTAATTGTCTAATATATAACACGTATAATATTATGTAATATTATGTGAATAAGAGGCAATAAAGTATTAGAAAACAATCTTACTTTTGCTTAAATTAATAAAAAATTCAATAGGAACGAGGAATAGCATGACAGAAGTAATTACGTCATCTCGTGGGAAAGTTGGTCTTGAACGACCGAAATCTTTCGCTCAGATAATAGTTAATCGTCCATTAAAGCCTGTAAGCAATAATCGTAATAGAAAAGATTCTACAGTGCAAACAACGCGCTAGAAAATTGCACCTCCAGAGGTATAAACATGATCATCCAATTAAGATTAGATGCTGTGCTCGCCTTTAATTCGAACTATTAATATAAGACTGTTGTGCAACACTTTGCCGCGGATCTGGCAAAATTGAAACGTATTCTTGGTGAAACAAGAAACGCTCTGACGATCGGTAATTTTTCGCGACAGAACCTAGGAATTATAAATGAAATATTCCTGCTTTGGTTTAACGTTTTGAAGAAATTAAATATATTATATTTACGTATAATAATATAATAGTTGATCAATTATCGGAACTTATCAAATAAAGTGATAATTAAATAATTATCACACTTGGCACTTGGTCATCTTCGATATATTGCTATTAGATACGAAGAGATGAAATAGATACTTTATTATTATAAGTGATCGAACTGAGATCAACACGACCACGATACTCTGAACTGACGAAGAATCGAAGCCGTAGTTGCGATACAAATTAACCTCTGCATAATAGCGATTAAGCAAATTATTTCTATCACTGAGTAACAGATGTTCTCAAGTTTCTCGATGAAAAAGAGCATGTGTCATACAGAACAGTATTGCATAAATAAATTTCTTTTTTAAATTCTTAAAAAGAAATTAATACTTACAACACTTCCTAATTTCTCTAATTTTGCTACGGCTCAGATTTTCGTTCCATTTACAGTTAAGTATAAATTTCTTATGAGGATTAGAAGTAAAAGATTTCTATTTTATATATATCGAAGAAGAATGACATTATTCGTAAAAATATCACACCCTTCTAATATTTTCACATCAACCATTATAATAATAATGGTCTTATTCGTTCGTTTAATACATTGTGAAAATTTTAATACAAAAATATGTCATGTTCTTTCATCAAACTATTACCTAACCTTTTATTTTAGAATTTGTACGAACAGGTAGTTGCAAAAAATAACTCGATATAATTATACTGGTAATACACTGCTCTTGGAGTTATATATATATGTATATGTATATGAATGCGTGTGTAAACTGACGCGTTAACAATAAGCTAAGAGATTTGTCATTGTTTAAATAATTAACACGCAGTTGAAACGTGACAAATCTCGATTAGGAAAGGGGAACATTCCAATTCTAATCCTCCCTTTTCCTGCACACAAATCCTGATTGGATTTCATTAAAAGATCTGCTGATGCTTTTTTTACACTAATTGCATTGTCATGTATTATAGATAATTAAGATCTATTTGTAAGTATTTTCTTAGTACAAAGTACTAACTTGATTGCGAACATTTTGTTTATGTCACACATTACTTCAGCATGTATAATCATACGATTAAGTAAATCATATTTTACATATATTAATATGTAATCATTTGATAAACAATAATTTTTAAATAACTATGACTTTTTAAAATTTTGAATAATACTCCATACAATGTGCAGGATCAATAGTATACATAAAAAAGACGCTAAAAAGTTTTGATTATGTAGCTCCTTTAATCTTTTTTGGAACCACTAAGTATAGTTTCTTCCATCCCTAGAATCAAATGATAATATAACATAAACAAACAATAACCTAATGGAAGCACGAAGTATCAAGAAATCTTTGTATTTTGTCAAAGAAAATAACTTAATTGTTAATTAAATAATTCAAACATATAAAAGATAGGAGTCATTTATGCACGTATATATACTCCCGTTTAACAAAATGTAATAAAACTAGAATTAGTTTGAAAAAAGCCAAAAAAACTGTATAAGCAATATTGAACAATTTGAACAAATTTTTAAACAAAACAACGAGACAACAACATTTACAGCATAATTTACGCAATATTTTACGTAAAAGACACAAAACAGCAACAAATTTTAATCAAACTTAACAATGTACAAAATGGTACTTGTAAAAAAAATATAATCATAAAAAAGTCACTAATATTTTCTTTTTAGTAAATCGCCATAAATCTCACTATAATGTTTTATCGTTAATATTTTTATAAATATTTCATTATTATGTAAAATATTATTTAGGAACAAATTTTTTGTGTTTATTCAACACATTATAACATCTAAATACTTTATAAGTATTAAAATCTTTGTAATGTGTGACATTAGCTATCCGCACCTCTGAGACCAGTAGCATCATTTACAGAAATCATAAATACATATATTTGTATTCAAACTTTGTAATAACTACTTTTTGTATTAAAAAGAATTTAAAAATATCACGTTAATGTTTTCATATTATATTTTAGTGAAAATTTGACTTCTAAATTTTCAATAAAAAGCTCTTACGGCGAAGAACTTATTCGCAATTCTGTTACAAATTTCCTTAAACAATTAGCAAACTAATTAAAAAAACACTCATAAAAATTTGAATTTCAATTCATATAAGAATACGCATCATAATTTAATTTTCATGAGTATTTACGCTGTTAACCCGGAATTCTAATTACAAGAAATTAATGTCACAAAAAAACCCAAATTACTACTATTAGAAGGACAAACCAGTTAGTAAATTATTGATCTCGAAGGCATCTTCCATGTGAGAAAAAGAGAGAATAGAGAATATTTAGGTATCGTAAGTGTCATATCAAAGTTACAATAATATGTACAAATTGAGCATTGTTATTATCAATCTAAATGCTCGTGGAAGTCCGTTTCCAGCTTACCTGCGGCACCACATGATGAAGGTGAGTACACTGAGCTTGCTTCATCGTCTAAGTCATCTTGACTACTAAGTCGACCTATAAACATCAATTGCAAACGATTATTCACATTAATTTATTACATCCAGATTAAACAATTCTCTTGAAATTTTTCAATTATATCAAGGATCTACGAATCAAATTATTAGATAAAATATATATATACAATATTGTTATATATATATTACATTCCTATTTATTTTAATGCTTTGGTATATTACATCTGAACGTAGAGATCAGTTTTTCATTATTGAATATTCAGGACGTTTGAGTTGTAAGCGTTAAAAATATTTTATCATCGTAAACATAAATACCTCTGAGCCCAAGACCTCGTCCGTTTGGTGTCCCTCTATAGAGAACAGTTTCTAAATATGTTAAACCATTATTATTAATTATATTGAAGCCACACAGAAGTTCAATTTGCTTCCAACGATGTACTCTCTCTTGTAATTCTGCGGTGACTTCATTTAGTGCAGTTCTTGCCTCGACTATGCTCTTGTCGACTTCATCGATTGATTTTCCATGAGTTGAAACAAATGCACCCACTAAACTTGATCGTTTTTTTCGTAACTTTTCACACTAGGAAAAATATTAATAAATTTATAATTGTTGCAACAATATATATAAAAATATTTCAATTAAAAAAATACAGATTACTTACTGCTTCTCGTGCTTGTTGCAATTGTTTTTCTGCAGCTATCTTTTTCTTAGTATACGCTTTATTTTCAATTTCGTGAGTTAATTGTAGCCAGTGTTGCAACCCAGGTGGTGGAGACCAGCATCTATCTTCTAATTCACCCTCTGCGCGTTGCAATTCAACTTTTAACATCTGTAAAATAAAAATTAATTACAGTTTTGAATAGATCCAATGCTTCCACACATGAGAATATGTATACCACTTACTTCTATTTCTGCTTTTAATTGAGAAACTTCCAGATCTGAGTAAGAAGCATGCAATCCTACACTTTCATCTTGTAAACGTTTCTCTAGGTTTTGTTTCTCTGTAGTTACACTTTCTTGTTCCATTCGTGCCCGCTCTAATTCTTTCTGTAAATTATAAAATATAATATTGATAAAACCTCGGGATAAAAGAAAATAAAACACGTTAACGTACTTGCAAGTCTTCCAGTGCCAATTCTGCTTTATGTAAACTCTCCATATCCTTCATCATTCTATGAAGATGCTTCTGTGAATTTTTCTTTTGCTGATATGCATACCAGCATCCAATAAGAGCTCCAAATAATAATGTAATTAATATTAAATCCTTCACACTATGTCCAGTATCTGTAAGAAAATATTACATAAATACTATAAATTAATTAAAGATTTTTTTAATAAAAGTTTAATATTTTTAATTATTACATACCCTTTGGTGGTCCAAAAAGAACTACATCCATAGCTTTTAAGGCAATTTTTTGTTTATGGATGGGATCCTTAATTCCCAACACATTACTCAGATAGTGCATATTATTCACAGCCAATCTATAAATAGAATAAACAATATTTAACAAATAAAATATTTTTATATAAAATATTATATAGTATAAATATGATATAGCACATAAAATAATTTACCTTGGAAGTGTAGCACCAGTTACACGATGTTGTATAAAAGTAGGAACATATTGTGGAAGCTCTACATTAGAAGACAACCATTCTGATGTTTGTTCTATGGTCCAATTGTGAACCTGAAAAGAGATACACTAACATAGATACAAAAAAATATTGAAGTTATTAAATATGTAATTATATTTTAGACAATACTTCTGATCTTAACCAGGCTTCCCAGAGTTCTCGAACACTAATGTGCATATCATCATTATGATGGAAAGCCCTCTGCCTCCTCTCATATCCAGCTTCATACTGCAACTCTTCTCGAAGAAACTGGAAAAAGAAGATTGTTTTTTTACAACCTAAAATGTAGATAGAAATAAATACAATTTTTCTTACGTCATCTGACTCTGAGAGGTCCACATTTCCATTGGCATCATCATCTAGTTGACTGTGGAGTGATTTGATAGCTTCTAAACCTAGTCGATCATGAGAAGCCAGTGTAAGACAAGCTAGGTCATCGTTACAAGTATCGGAACCTGTAATAAATTAAACAGCCTACGTTTGATTGTATGTGTTTATGATTACATGTAATTTATTATGCAAGTGCCTTTTTTCTTTAGGGCTTTGCTTGTACCTGTTAAACCAGTGTAAGAAGCTTTTGTCCAATTATTATTAATGCAAAAATGACAATGCAAAAATGTATGTTGTTAATAGACACTGAATAAGTTTGTAATGATAATATATTATTATTGAAATGAATATGTGACTAATCTTCAAATGATTAGATCATATATGAAATTTATTTTCTGCAATATGAGCTTTTATCATAAACACATTTGTATCTTTTTTCCAACGAACAACTACATATATCAAATTAAGAAATAATTTTCTATTTATATTTTTCTGTTGAAGCAAGCTTTGAGAATAATTCCAAATAAAATAATATCACAAACAGAACGTATCTTCTTTCTATAAGCTAAATATTATTACTACTATTAATCATGCAGATGCATGCTGTGTATATCTATTTACATATATACATATATAAAAAGTTTAAATACAAAATTAATAAAACACACAAAATGTTTAATTAGGAAATAACACAATAAACGTAATATAATCAACACTTTCATATAACAGACAAAATATTGATAAATAATAAGAAATTTACCAGCTTCGTGAGCCACGGCTTGTGCTAAACCATCTGTAAGTGTGGCGGAGAAAGCTGTGACTTTGGAATGTGAGCTTCCAGTGGAGCCGGATTGAAAATTCGGGCTCGCATCGAGAGCCCCGCCACTGGCATCTACCGTGTTGCAACACCAATACAAGAAGTGCAGCCCGAACAGTACAATCACATTAGTAATCACGGATGCTCGCATTTTAAGGTTAGCTACACCTTGTCACTGACACCTTGCGCCCCCCCTTGCGCAGTTGCTACAAGTCAAATAAAACCGAATACTCTTGGCCCGTTGTCACCTTTGACGTAGACTCGTAATAGTGAATATATCCAAGGTTACAGTTATCAAAACCGGGATAGCAATGCAATTTGACGAGTGCATAACACGCGTGACCAATTATGATATTACACCAACCCCATAACCGAATGGTACACCGTTGTTATTGGCTCCATCAAAGCATCGGTCAACGTCCGAGATCTCTTTTTAAAATGAATCGATTGATTTATTAATTAAGTACACTCCACTCCTCCGTTCTGTATCGGGTTTTCCTACCAAGGCCACTGTCCACGAACAACATTACAGAAAATTATTAATTTAGATAGGAAACAGTGATGGACTTTCCTGCACATAAAAAACAAAAAATTCAATTGGTTCCACGTACATTTATTCGCGTGATTTTATTGGCCCAACGTTGCACTTGCACAGTCAACTAATGCTAGCGCCAGTACAGCGCGAAAATCATTTCTAAAATGTCTTCTCGCGAAGTGAAGTTGTTAGATGACACAACTGTTAAAAATTTTTGAATATTTTTAGATATCCTTTGATTAATTATTATTATAATTTTTTTAATTAAATCGCTAACTTCGCAATATATTTCTTTACAACATTATTATTAATCATTTTTCAATTTACGGATTTTATATTATACAAGTGACCAATCTGCTCAGAAACACGCTCAGAATTGTATAGTTCGTAAAAACGCACAGTACGTGGGCCTATAGTGCTTGTGAAGTTCGACATTGTTAAATTTTTATAATTACGCAATTTTTCAATTATTTTGTATTTAGATTCATACAAAAATTAAACCTTTTTGAGTCATCAACAAGCAGTAGCTCTAAAAAGTCATGTTTACATTTATGCGCACATATGAACATAACTACGTTTTAACATTGCAATAAATTACCGTTACGTTTATTTCTTAGTGTTATGATGATGCTAAAACAATTTTTTACACAATTTTTCGATAGAATTTTAACGCTAACGCTATAAATCGTAATACGAACATTTCTGATCATGATTTTATGATGTTGTCCTGTCCTAATAACTTATAAGATTCAGAATATTTAAGAGTTCGGAACTGTGAGGTTGCTATTTTATATTTTTTGTGGAGATATTAAAATGGAAAATAATACGAAAAGTGAAGACTCTGAAATTCAGGGAATAAGTACAGTGACCAAAAAAGAGGATCCTTCACCTCAAAATGTACAAAATTGCTCAGACTCGAAAGTGTCCACAGATACTAAAAATACTCAAGTTCGTGTCGTTCGAGGTGCGAAAAAATTGAAATTAGATGCTGCTGATGGCAATAATTCCGAAAAGAAAGGTATTTATATAATTAATTGACAATTTATGTAATTAATTTGAAAATATATATAGTAACCACAGAAATTAACAAAATTGATAATGCTGTGTTTTTTTAATTAAATTTTACTTAATTGAGTATTTATGAAAATTATTTATAATTGCATTTAGATTCCAAGGATGAAGAAAATAACACAGAGGCAAAAGTAAGATCTCTGAAAAGATCTTGTGAACTATGGTCTATGGAAGACAAAAATACCTTTTTTAAAGCTTTGAACGAGTATGGGAAGGACTTTGATGCTTTGCAGAGTTATTTCTTAAGTCAGGGAAAGAAGAAAGGTCTGCCAAATGTTATGATAAAAAATAAGGAACAGATAAGACATTTTTATTACAGAACTTGGTTAAAAATATCAAAACACCTAAAATTTTCAGAAGGTAATTATTTAGTGAATCTACAATGTTATATTTATTTCAATAATGCATATGATTCATTATGCAGATGTAAAAAAAACTTCACAAGAATTATATGGATTAATTAATTATGGTGAACTTAGAAGAAAGTTACCACGAATATATGAAAAAGTACACTTGAAGTTAAATGAATTGATCTATTGGGGTTCAACACAAGTCAGACTTAGAGGAAAAACTATGAGAATTAAAACACCTATTTGTAGAGCATTGCGAAAACTAAATCAGTTGGAAGGTATAATTAACGAATAAAACCTGAAATATAATTCATGAAATATCTAACAGTGTAATCTATTCACAGATTGGCAAGAAGAAATTAAACTTCCCTCTAGAATAACAATTGAATTAAGACCTCATAATAATATGGCTTGGTGGCAGGTGCAAGCATCATCAATGAATCCAAGAGTACGTACCTTACTGCCTGTACAAAGACGTTTGTCTAGTTTATTGATATTTCTACAACAAAGGTGGAGACCAGCAAAATATAATACAGTATCCTTGCTTCAAAATATGTCACCAATATTAATGTTTCTGATTGTATTTTAAATGGTAAGAAAATATTGAAAAAATCCTATACACATAATGCAGTCCCCTAATGTAGAAAATGCTATTGTTAATGAAATGAAAGATTCTCGATTATTACGAGTGGCACCACCTGAAGGATGCAAAATTACCTTGCCAATGGTGAATCTTGGAGAGTATCTCACCAGTAACAGTGTTAGTTTAAATTCTTATGAGAAACGTCTAGGATTAAAAGGTTCCAGAATGGATCTGTTAGGGTCAGTGCAATATTTAAAAGGGGTTGGAAAAAAGGGAATAAAAAAGAATAAAGTGGACAAAAAATGTGTTAATCGCACAGAAGATAATTCTACTATGCCAGACAATAATAGTGATATAGATGTAATAGAATCTGGCAGTAACATTTCAGAAAAATTATCCACTGTTAATAATACTGAAAAATCTAGCTCAGAGCAACAAATAGAATTTAACAGGTTTCCAGGTAGAGAAACCATTGAAAGAATTCGACAGGGTTGGAATGTTGAGGAAGCAAACACTATCACTGTGGGAGATCTGTTTTTAATGGTACACATTTTACCTATGTTTAGTACAGAAGTTTGAGGCCTTAATAAGTTATTTTCAGTCATCAGAAACACATTATTCCTAACTTTCTAAGCTTTTTAGTTCGGTCGCGAGTCAAAAGTCACATTGGAATATTGGTGGGATTGGAATCAACGGGAACAGAACATTGGGGAGTCTACATCAACAAGTTTGTGTGACAGTAATTTATGTGTAACATTACGAAAGTTATTATCGATAGCAAGACATAGTTACGGCACGAGTAAGGTGTATGATAGTTCTTCTGGCAGTAACGAAACTGTGATTTCGTCTCGAGTACTTTCGACGAAAGAATCAACTTTCAGACGACCATTGGTTCCACAAACATATCACAAAATTGGAACACCAGATGCTTTCAAAACACAGTTAGATGTTCGTTATCATTTCATATTTAATATCGTTCTAAAAAATTAAAAACATCTATCGGTGAAGTAATTTTATTTTTAAAAATGCAGAAGTTTAAGACACGTTTTAGTAAACGAGGTAGAACTGTGAGGCAAAAAAGTCTTGTTGTACAAAGGGTTTTGCCAATAATATCCAATGTGAGCAGTCCATCAGAAGATATAACGTCTACTAATCCTCAAGAGGCAAATAAAATAAATGATCCTCCTATAAATAATAATGGTCAACAAAATGATAAACCTCCACCTATAATAATAAATGAATCACAGGAAAAAAATTTTTTGGATGTACTAGAAGTGGTCAGAGATCCAAAACCTACTAATTCCATTATAACAAGTGCTACACAAATACTTAAAGAGGGAGAACACCAATGGTTGAATAGTGAGGTAAATTTCTGATTTTATATTTAAGACTTGAAAACAAGAAATAATATCTTTTTATTAATATCAAAATTAAATTGCAGGTAGCAGATTTTTCATTAAGTAGTTTCTTAGGTCAACTAGAATCCCCAATGAAAATATCACAGAGAAATCATAATGAAGACAATATTGAAGATAGTCGTCCATCATCCGATGTAAATATGAACAATAAAATTAAAAAAAAATTAGATATATTAATACTTTAATCTATTAATATCATTATTCATTTATTAACAGGTTGTATCACATATGCAGTGCCTGATGGGAGAGAATAGCGTTGATTATATGGCAAAATTCGCAAATCTTGCATCGCAAATTGCATCAGATGATAGTAAAAAATAAGAGAAAAATAATTTATTAATTTTGTATCAATTTTAATGAAATATATATTTAAAATTATGTAGACTTAATAACGTTTTATAATTGAAATGTGCAAAGATATTTGGACTGACTGTTTTATCTCTTTGACATTGAGTATAATAACCAAATGTTATAACAATAATAATCATAAATAGAAAATAAAATAATTTATATATCTATACAAGGTCCTTGCATAATATCATTTTTTTTTTATCATTGACAATTTATACTGTATATACCTCGTATAATTGTATTTAACACTTTGTTGCTAAGTACTTAGTCAACATTATTCCAAATAGTTCTACATTATTCCATTATTTTTTTATTATATTTTTTTCTGAGGTACGTAATCGAAATTAATTTTTATAAGTTTAAGTTCTTGCTTTTGCATTGGTCGTACATGAATACTTATAAATATTTCATCTTACGTTTGATGCTAAAGATTTATTGAAAACTGCACAAATGCGGGAGGAATACGTTTATAGGTGACATTTAGCATCTTTGTTTAACCCACAAAGATGACGCGGCATTTGTTTATGGAATCATTTAGGCAAGTTCTTGTGTCTCTTAGAACTGCGTTGCAATCTCATGTAACTAATTACGTGTGTTGAAAGAAAAAATAACAAATTTCCAGTTTACAATTTCCTTTACTGAGAAATACGATTAAATTTTAAATTTGCAGAAATCCTTCCTAGTTTCTTAGAAAAAAAAAGTTGTATTCCACTCACAATTAAACATACATCGAGCGCGATAAAGATGACTGTAAGTATATACTTACATACTATTAGAATTTGTTTAACGCCATCTATTATTAGAATTGAATAATTTAATTTTTAAATAGACTTTCTACTATTGGAAAATACTTTAGAATACTTAAAAATTCTAAAAAGAAAATTTTTTTTGTAAATTTTCACAAGCACTTACATCTGACAATAAGGAAGTATGATCGAAGACTGTCTAAACATATGCCTTGACAATAGAAAAAGAATCTTTATCTGATGATGAGTCAGGAAATAGCCGTCATTATAACACTGCTAAAATCATTACGATATTCCAAAATGATACGAAAACGCTCAACATTCGTATATTCAACTATAATAATTCAAATTAAAGATCGAAAAGGATACAAATTGACCCAAATAGTGATTTTTAATAAAATTAGGCATGCTTGAGAAAATTACAAGTACGCGCCTAGAATGTGATGTGAACGATAATGAGCGGAACATCCCGAGGATACTCGTATTCTTGGAAACGAAGCCTATGGTCTTTTCGACGACGCGTTGCGAAACAGACATTGTAAATGATTCATAGTACCCGCGTCCACGTGATCTTATGCGCACGCACCTATCACGTACTTGTTATTTGCAGATGTGATTTCCTCTGGATGTAAGCACCTTTTACGGATGAATTGGTTTCTCTTGTTTTATCGTTCACAAAGGCTAAATTGTTAATGAGATACACTCACTTAACAGAAAAAGAATATAATATTTAATTACTCGTAGAGATATACAAAAATAAAGTTTAGTATCTTCTCCAGTCTTAAGACAAAGTCATATGTCTTATTAATAATGATAAATTGTGATTGTAGAAACCTATTTTAAGCTTCAATTCATTACTATTTTTTTCTAATATATAAGTATTTCTTATTTTTGATATTGTACGTAATCAATGACGTTGGTTAAGAACTTTCGATTTCTATGAAAAAATTATGAACCTGTTTGACAGTCCGAAGTGACCTTTCCCGTTTCGAAACGCATTCGATTATGCAGAAGTCGAGTTACTACGCTCCAAAGATAAAAAAGTTTGCCGTAAGTCGCGGAAAAAGAAAAAGAACAATCACGTTTCGTTTCAATCTTCTTTGTCCCTCGCATCGTGTCTACGTCTGTCAATACGTCTGACGGGCATCTGCAAGTTTCATTGATATATATTTTGTTTACGAAACGTAACAGTTGTCTAAACCAATTCACATATTCGTATGAATTATAGATAACTGTAAATAAATGTATTCTATATAAGACATTTACATACAAAATTAATTAATGCACATTTTAATGTATTTTTCTTTGCAGATAAATACTTCAAAAAATGATCTTTTCATTCGTAGTGACTGATCGTATTTAACATTTTCTTTTTCACTGTTCAGAATAGGCATAAAACGTCAATATGTATGTAATGTTTACAATTGCAATGTTTGGTGTATTTTTTACATAGCGATAATGAAAAGTTTTCGTTTACATTGCATTGAGTATTGTCACTGGACTTAATATCTTAATATTTTATAGAGATACCAGTTTCAGACAACATGAACTTTTGATAAGTGGTCATAACATCGATGCTATTAAATATTTAGCAATTGTGATTGAGTGACTCGTTTGTATGCAATTCGAAATTTGCATAGGTTATAATTTATTCCAGCGAGTTAATTACATTTTGCCCAATATGAAATCATTTTTTGATTGTATTCGAATAAATAAACATTAAACAGACGACAGTATTTCCGTTACGAATTAAAGACGATCACGTGTAAGATAGTATTTATAATTTTATTTTTATTTTACGCAAACATTGAGCGGTGCATTACACTTTTCAATACATCTTATACGAAAGGTAATTAATTGAATTTTTAAAATATTTGAAAAAGTAATAGATTTTAACCATAATTACTTTCGGTTTATTTTAATAAATGTAGTTTTAAAATATCGTCTATTTAAAATAACTGTTATTGTTTTTTTTTAAGCGAATTAATATGAGATGACTCGATAGTGAAATGAATTGAGATGGACCAAAGGAAAAGCAAAAACGATTAAAATAAAATAAGGTAGAATTAAAAATATTTAGATAAAGTGAAATAAAAAAGAAGAAATGTAATAAGGTGAAAATGAGATAGTTGAAGAAATGGAATGAAATTGAAGAGGATAAAAATGGAATAACATGAGATAAAATGGATCAAAATGAAATGAAATTCAATAAAATTGAAATTAATATAAATGCTATATAATATTAACTTTGCGGTTCAAACAACAGTCTAGTTTCTTAAAATAATAATATAGATACTTTATTCATGACTTTTTAACACATTTATAATGGTAATCACATCTATCTGGGAAGTGAAGCAAACCGAGATACACAAAAACCATATCATAAGAAATGTGGTCAGAGATGCTTTAAGATGAACAGCTATCAAAACGACATTTTCTTCCTTTTATTTCCGTAGTAACTCTACAGGAAGTAACTATACCAACATCGACAAAATCGCGGTTTAATGAAATCATGAAAACTTTAAAAAATCTCCACCACGGATACGAAGAACGGGAATTTCTGAGACCTTGAAAATTACATCCATATCTCTCTGAAGAAAACTCCGTTTGTTATTTCGATTGAAACTTTATTTCAATTTTTATGAGAGGGCAGTGATTCATCCTGTGCGCACACAGCGACCCCGGGCCAAAAAACAAGATGAATCGTATGCAAGAAAACAGGTTCGAAAGTTGTTCAGGAATTTTTTGAGTCTTCGGTGCAGAGAATGAAATCAATGACGTAGATCGTAAATACGTAATCTTTCGATTTTTACAAATTTGTAAAATTCGGTTATACAAAACATCACAATCTCCTCGATTAATGGTAGGACCGAAATAACCTCTGTTCCATTCTCTTTCGTTTCTTTATTAATTTACAACTTCATTGAAAGAAACGAAGCGTTTCGAAAGAATCGATACAGAATCGAAGCTCAACAAGATTTGCGCGATTGCAGTTCTTCGAATCAGTTATTAGTAATCCTTAGGAGTTTCACGGATTGCAGTTATGATAAAAAGCACGTTCTTCCCGCTGTGGAAACGTAATTGAAAGAAAAAGGAAAAAGGAGACACAGGAGAGAAAAAAGAGAGAAAGGTACATCGTAAAATAAAATGAAGACCATGGTAGTACCGACATGTTTACACTCCGATGTCGAGACATCGTGGCGTACTATAAATAAACGAGTCCATAGGCGCCGCCAATGTGAGAGCTTTTTCAAATATTGTATTTTGCCTTGGCGAAAGTGGAAAGAACATTATACACCAATTATAATATACAAATTGAATGTATTAACATTCACTGGATCATTGAAAATATTTCTGGAATGCATACCACAGATAGAGGTTAAAGGATATAATTTCTGTGTGATTGCAAATCTATCTTATTAAAACATGTAAAATGTAAATGTAACAGAACATCCTAAGAAAATTTGGTTTGTATACAAAACACACTGTTGGTGAGTATCTTTTTTTCTCATACGCTTTATCCATTCGATCTATTGGGAATTATGTGACGAACAATACGATGCTATTAATAACACTACTAGAGAGAAAAAAATGGCATCTCTATAAAATCTTCAAACTGCTCAATGTTACCGTGAACGAGATATTCTAGCAAACGGGTATTTTGTAATTAAAAGAATTAAGATTCGATAGCTATTCATATCTTATGAATATTAGATAACCCGTAGATGTCTAGTATCTAATAAGAATATAGATTCGTGGAATTATTTGATAGTAATGTTTTTAAATACAGTAACTAAATTACATAGTATACACGTTGCAGATATTCTTACAAGAAATTGAACACAGTAAAAATGATTTTATAAGATAATTAAATAGGTTGAACAAATACCAATTCTTGAAACAATTATCACCAGAAAAAAATTACATTATTGACCTAAATTTGTATGGTTATGAATCATTATATTGATTCGTAGAATAACATTTCGTTTATAAGAACAACATATTCGCATGAGATAACATTTTCATATTTCGTTTAATTAGCAATAAGCACATATCTAAAATGTTGAGATATGTCTATTTAAAAATTTAATCACTTCTTATCGATATATATTTTTATAAAATTATTTTATGTACAAGCGATTGAGTACACAACTTCTTAGCCATAAAAAAGATATCATAGTTCTGATTATATGGTTTTCCCAGCAATTCGGTAATTTTATCGAATCAGTAATAACCGAAAATAATATTTACACATGTCTGTGTGATGCAAACAAGCGTGACAGTTGGATTTTTAATGAAAATATGGTATTGTATAAACGCCATATTGTATAAAAGCTGTCTTCGAGTATTATCAATTTGGTAAAATTATCGAATCGATCAAAAAGTTATATTGCGATACGTGTTTCTGTTTCAAACTACGTATGTTTGAAAAAAGGATATTTTAAGTAGCACGTATTAATTTTCCACAATATTCATTTATAGTCCACTTTTTAATATAAATACTACAGTATAAATGCAGACTAGAATTTATTTTACCTACTCTACAGGTTAGAATTTCGAATTTAATACTCTAACCTGTTACAGTATAATACTTCTTTTCATATTTTAAGTACGACATTTACATACAACCTATGTTAATTTAGTGTAAAAATACAATGCATAACATTTTTTGTTACTTTTTAGATCGTGTTATGTTCAAGCATTTATACGGAATTCCATCCAGCATTCGTATGTGAACGCAACATACTAACGCAACCGTCCGGGCGACCTCGCTGGACCGCAAAATAATGAAGTCACTCGGGGGATAACCATTTCAAATTAACCATGTTTTCGGCTGTTTTCGTCTTGGATTCTCCGGATCTCGAAGCCGCCGCCAATGGAGTGTATCCGCAATTATTGCGTCAGCTATCGTGAAGCACGTCGCCAATGATTGGCCAGTTCCAAAGAGCGGGAAATCCCCGTTGAACCTGCTCTTCCGCGCTATCCGTCCCCACGGTACTCCCGCTGATGTCTTTCGCGTCATCACATCGTGGCCTGGGGACGCCGTCTTCGTCAGAAACATTCCGACGACTAGCGATACCGATCAGTATCGCGCTGCACGACACCGCTGCAACGTCGTGTTTTATTCGTGATATACTTGTTCCGATCTGTTTCCAACGGAGAGTGATGCGACTTACTCACGGCGCTCTGTGACACACATTCAGTGTTCATCTCCGCGCGAATCGCAATAATTTATTACAAAAATTCTATTGTTTAAATTTGCATTGTTCCTGTTGGTTTAAGTATCTAGTGAACTCGAAAATGGATTCGTTCAACAATTATGATAGAACCGACCTATCAGAGGTAAGATATGGTCAAAGCCGCTCGGTTTAGATAATTTGAATTAGCTTTATGGTGGATAGTAGTTAGTCCTTGCTTATTTTACGTGTCTTTTCTTTGCATTTTAAAAGAAGACACGAGTTTCACGTGCTATCCAGAGAAAAGTTTTTTCCATTACTACGTTCCGTGCGTCGCTTGTGTTCTATAATAAACTTTCTAAGAAAACTGAGGTGTTTTTTCTGATTGAGATTTATGTAAAGAAAAACGCAAAGTTATACAGTAAACTCTTCTAATTCAATCTATATGTGTGCAGCGTAAAGAATAGTTCTATAAATATTCTGAAACAAAGAAATAACTGAAACATTGATTTTCAACGTTTGGTTAAAATGTTCTGGATCATTTAACGTGACGAATAAAAAGAATTGTAAAAAAGATTCTAGATACAAAAAATATTCGAGATTTAAAAAGCTTTAAACAATTTTCTTCTTTAATTAGGGTAAGAAATTTAGAATAAATCTGAATTTAGCGTGAGGTTCGTTTTTTAATTCAAAAAAATTACGAGATCATTAAAGTTGTATTTCTGCAAAAAATTGCAATCGGTAGTAGTCTCATCGAAGTCACGATAAATTAACCGTCTATATTGCACGCTATATTCACGTTTAGGTGCGAAATAAGTGCATTTGTAGATCCAGTGAAATGATTTGTGAGGGAGATAAAAACTTGTCAATTCTACGAAACGGAATAATATGTCCGATGATATGTTACCACTTACATTGGTAAAGTAAATTATTGCACAAATGTTGCTGCAACTAATAGCTGGAATTTTTTGTCCGCGAAAAAGACGCTATGATTAAACATCGGAGAAATTCAATAACATCCTGCTTCCAAATAGATAGATTTATATGTATTAATATACGAGTACAAAATTTAAAAATATCCAAAAATTAAGAAAAAGTTAGTTACTATGGAGATAAGAGGTACATGAAAATGTTATATATCGTTTAATTGCAATTGAGTAACGTTTGTATAATTTAATTTACCAATTTGAGATATTATCATTTATTACATGCTTGATTTTATATAAAACCAAACCTTCGATCATATATTTAAAAAAAAAGAGCGATGTGTAAAACAATAGTTTATAATTATTTGTAAATTATCAATATCCATTCAATACAGATACGTATGTATTCCTACGGAAAATCAGAAGACGTAAATATGTGTTTTCATTACATGCACACACAAGCTAGTTCGAGAAAACGAGATTGCAATGATCTCGTTTTTCTCAGATTCATACGATAAAAAGAGACAGGGCGCTCGAAGACGCCAACAAGGTCATTAACGCAGAAACCCGATTTCATTTCGGATTTGTTTGTCATGCGATACGTTCTGCTTGCAGGAGTACTTTTCGCTTTCTAATGTAAACGACGACGATGATCGTTCCGTATTTGATATGGACTCGCGGAAAATGCTGAAAACTAACGCCCTGACCACACGCAGTTATGAACCCGCTCGAAAGAAATGTTACTTTGGTAATTTTTCAAAAAAAATTTTTTTTAACTATGCCTATGCTTTCACAAACTATTGTATTGATAAATTCTAATCAATTTTTGTATATCTTCTTTCGTTCAAAATCATTTAAATAATTCACTTTAAAATGAATTTTACTGTACTTTTTAATGTTATTATAATAATATAATTTTGTTATTTTATAATAGTTAGTATATTTTGATATACCTATCTCTATATATTTTTAATTGTTATTACACATGAATCTTTTAACGTGTTCAACAGATGATGAAAATAATGAAATCGATGGTACTGGCTGGTCAGAGAAACCTATTAAAAACTGGTCTCAGGACGAAACAATAAATTGGCTGATGTTTGCGGGATCTTATATCGGACAACCATACAGACTGATTGAACAATCTCTCGCAGTACCAGGAAACGAGCTGATCACCTTTACTAAAGACGATTTTATCAATCACGATCCCATGTACGGAGATCTGCTCTATGACCTGCTACACTCTCAGCATATCTCTAACAGACGTATGTAACTGCTACGCGAATATTGATAACTTGAATAATAGTGTAGTAAACTATCACACTGAATAAACATCGGATGATATCTACATAATGTTGTTTTTTTTTTTATCTCGGTTTTTATTCGAAAGCTGTCGTCATTAATAGCTAGTAAAAATGAATCTATATAATTACAGTTCCACCATTTGATAGCATTCACCATCAATCAGAAGATGAATATGCGCGGATTAATTCCAACAGTACATCTGGTAATAGATCATTTCTATTCCTTTTTCCTCTTTTTTTTTTTTTTTTTTTTTTTTAGGATAATTATATTTTTTATAACTGAATATTTAAATTAATTTTCATAGATGCTGAATCAGACAATAATAGTATTGACGTTTCTACTACTAAACGACCACCTGGTAGACCAAGAGTATTAAAACCAAAAAAAAATTGTAAGTATAACATGAAGTACTTTTTTTAAAAAGTTCGATAATATGTAACGATATTTACGCAGCTACTAGCCAGGGAAAGCTTTGGGAGTTCATCAGAGACCTTTTACGTAATCGAGAAACGTGCCCAAGCTTAATATGTTGGGAAGATTATTCTCAGGCGAAATTTCGATTTGTTAAAAGCGACGAGGTCGCGAAACGATGGGGTTCCAGAAAAGGAAACACAAAAATGACGTATGAGAAACTAAGCCGAGCAATGAGGTAATTTTTCACTTGATTATTTACTTTTGTATTCAATTTAAAGATTATACAGTATTTTCTATAGAAAGAATGTTATTTTTCAGGTATTATTACAAAAGTAAAATCTTTCAACCTGTACTCGGCCGAAGATTGGTTTACCAGTTTGGGCCAAATGCAAAAGGTTGGCAAACTGATAATCCAAACTTTCGGTATTAAAGATTTAGGATTTCGTTCGTGTAAAAATTGTACAAAAAGTAAAAATAATATTTGTAACCAATTATAATTTTCTTATACAGGATACATAGTTAAATTGTTAAAACAACTTTTCTATTGTAATTATAGATTTATAAGTATATATTTTGATACCAGAAAAGAAATTGAAAGTATTTTGTTAATTAAAATGAAACGCTTGAACATTAAATCGCAAACGATAATTGTAAAAGACTAAGAAAAAAGATCTAGTATTATAGATAATACATACTGATTAGATTTAAGTAAACGTAAAGAACACATGAATGTAGGAATAAAAATGTCGAGGTTTTTCACATTTTTATATGTGTAACTGAATCTATGGAACAGGTGAAGTGTGAATGAAAATTAATTTAGTCTTGTAAGATTTTTTCAATTTATTTGATTTTAAGCAATATTACAATAGATCGTTTACGTATGTAAAAGTACACATATTATAATCAAGGAAGGCAATAATTTTCCTGACTTACAATCAAATAAATTTACTATTACTTATTTTTTTATATCACAGAGTTGTATTACATACCTTAATCTGGAAGCATAAGTACTTTTTAAATTGACCCTAAATTATAAATAAGATTTAGGTCAATTTCAAAAGAGGGAACTAAATTATAAATTCATAAGCGATACGGCGTCACCTTGAATCTTTTTCTAAAATATTGTTAAAGGAAGTCGAGCAAATGTAGTTGCATTATTTTGTTCATAGACTATATAAGATAAAATATCGGACTTAGTTGGTATTAATTAATTTCCATTTTGTTAATGATTAATTATTAGATGTGAATACTTATTCTACAATAGCACATGCAACAAATCTGGCAAAAATATTTATATTTTTAAAGAAATTCTGGACGATTCGATTAGTCATTAACATTAAATATTGAAATTCAAGATACATAGTATCGCGACGGAAGAAGATATGCGAGTAAAAAGCATGCATATTTTTTTCTAATTCATTCGACGAAGTTATTTATAGGACTGTTAGATTATATTTAATTTGAGCGAACTTGAAATCGTTGTTTGTATAATAAAAGCGTAATAAGAACCCCGGTTGCACTTATTAAATTGATATTTTTACAATAAGTGTATTTTAAAAAAATATTATTTAATGTTATTATCGAGAAATAATTTTTCTTATTTAAAATTACTATTATCAAAGTCAATGAAATTCTTGCAACCGGATAATTAATTATCCAATATTTAAATATTTTTTTTTTTTATTACCACCGTAAGAACTTTTTATATAATTCGGTGGCAGTATAAAATAAAACACTATCATATCACTTTCCTTGAAACTGTTTTATCTTCCAAAATGTTAACTTTATGGTCAATATAACTGTACGTTCAACGACTATCAAAAAGGCACGAATCGTAAACAATCTCTATCATAAAGTATTCATTAATTATGATGATGTCGTGTAAAAGTAATGTGCGTTATGCATATGTAAGATAACTTACGGAAACAATCGATGTGATCTTTGGTTATAAAAAAAATACAATAAAGTAACATAAAAAAAAAATTCTGTGGAGACTATTTATAACTACCTTTAGCAGAAGTTAAAGCTTCCGATCTATACGAGATTATATGATTTCTACAATTTTAAAGAGATTTAAAATGTAAATTGCAATATCATAAAAAATACGATACCGAATGATTTATCTTATATTTTTTGAACCGTGATTTACCTATTATAACTTTTAATGATAGTCATCAACAGTTTTATAGCTAGCAAGCTTTTATGGACCCTATGTTTTTATTTATTTATTTTTTTCCTTTCTTTTGGCACTTACGTCTATTAAGTGGACTTCAAAGCGAATATCGATGACTTATTCTAAGTAATAAACTTGGTTGATATTCTTAATAAGGATTGCAACTATGAGTCCTCGAATATTTCTAACATGTCTACGACAGACTAATTTACCACGTAAAATTTCACCTATAAAAAATTCTTATATTTACTTTCTTATATTTAACAATTAAGATGTTTATATAAATCTTTTATTTAATTTACCTTCAGTAATGCTAATAGGCTCTCTCAATGAAAATACTGTTTGTTTCCAATGTGTTGGAGGCGAGTGAGGTCCTGTACTAAAATGTATTGGATTGTCCAAGTCAAAGAAGATATCAAAATAGCCAACAATCGCAGTCAGCGACCCAGTCTTTTTTACTTTAAATTCGAAAGGCGATGAAAAATTTACGCAATCTTTTGTTACTTTGTATAAATCGAACGATTGAATTTCAACAATACTTGTTATTAATTCATCGGCATTGCAAATTTCTATACTCGGTTCACGAACAACCTCCACTTTCATGCAACTCATTTTAAAACCATACACATTTGACCAATAATCAATGAGTTCAACATATCTTCCTATAAAAGTAAAAGATATCATATAAAAGAAAATTAAACAATTTAACATTATATTCTTTATCTTAAAATAAAATTTAAAAGATTAATTAATTTAATTTAAAACAGATTAATAATGAAAAAATTTACAACTAATAAATAATAAAATATTAAGTATTAATTTAAAAATATTGTATTACTATTATTTAAAAATATTGTATTACTATTATTTAAAAATACATACTTGTATCACCACTTCCCACAATGCTAAGTGTACATCTATTAGGAAGAAGTATTCCACCAGGAGTCAAGTAGTTATCTCTTGCATATATCACTGTATCTAACATACCCTCAAACAAAAGGAAATATCCCATCCATTCAGACACAATTACATCTACTTTATCTTCTTCAAGATTAATGTCTTCAAGTCGACCTTTTTTTAAAGTGATAATGTCACTTAAATTGTTTTCTCTATAGCATGTTAATAAGGATCTTGTTAGATAAGAGGAACTGAATATTACAAATATTACTTATATACATATATATAAATATTTTACTTACCTCACTATATCAATAGCATGATATATTACATCTGACTGATCAACGCTAATTACTTTACGACATCCAGTTTTTGCTGCAAACATGGATAAAATGCCAGTTCCACAACCAACATCTAATATTACACAATTGTCAAATCTATTAGCATTTGTTACTAATGCATCCCTATAACTTTCTGTTCGTACTTTATCCTATAAAAAAAATTGTAATTAAGAACTTATTAATTTTATTTTACAAGATGCAATCCATATACTTACTGTTAACATTTCATGATGTATAACAAAATGATTATATGTATCAAAGTAACTCTTATCAACATTACAATTAGAATTGCTAGAAGAACTGACAGTATTGTTTTCATCTAAATCTCCATCTAAGATCAATTTTTGTACTTTTTCTGTCATTTCATCTATTTGCTAGAATTATATTTGATTTTAATACTTCTTTTATTTAGTATACAGTCATTAAAATCTGTGAATAAATACCTGTTTTGCTAAAAAACATGCTAATTCACGTTGTTCTAATTGTGCTCTAAGTGTTTGTATTGTTTTTTGTAATTCAGCAAAATGTGCCTCAGATAATGTGACACATCCATTTTCTGAATTTACTGTATATGCAATAGGTTTTGTTGTTTTTTCTTCTAAATCTTCAATATCTGTATACATAGAAATAATGAAAGAAAATTTATTAGTATAAAGAATACTAGATTTTATTAAACTTATTTATCTTCATACACACCAAACATTAACCAAGGATCATCTTCTATAACAGGTCTTAAATATTCCTCACTTTCCCACGTTTTTATGCTTAATGCATTTAATTGATCAGACAAAACATTTTTATGTCTGATAAAATTAATCAATTTAATGTAGGAATAAGTGTCTAAAGAATGTTTAATTATAAAATTCTTCAAATCAAATTTATGTGAAGCTATAAGGTGTTCTAGTGCCGTAGAAAAGTTATTTGTAACTTCATTACAAAAAAGGCACGGAATAGATTCTAAATCTTCTGTTATCTCATCCCAATCATCACCGCTATCATCATCACTTGTTCCATCCATTTCACATTCATAATCATCTTTTGAAAGAATGCCTGAAAAGTCAAGAATATTAAAAGCAACTAACTTTACGTTAATAACTGTAGGATTTAATATAAATAATAAAATATATTTGTTCCATCATTTAAAATATTGATCTAATCTTAAAACGTTTATGTAACTTTTTAAATTATTTTTATATTAAATAGATATTATACAAATTTTCCAAATTAGTATGTAATTAATAACTATAAATATTCATTTATGATTATATGAAATATATATATAAATATGGATAAATTAAAAAATATTATCCATACCTTGATCTGTCATTTTGCAATTAATTATGCGAAGAAATGTTCAACAATTACTTCTGTATAAACAGGAACGTTTAAAATTTTCAAGGTTAGAAGTTCGTAAATGTTTCATTCATCCGTACACGTGCAGAAACAGGCAAAACTTTTGGCTTAATGTCAAATCCATATTCTCTATATCACATCATGTTCTAACCAATAAAAACTTTGCAACGTAGGTGATCCTCTTTAAACTTGTAATTTAATATTTATTGATTCCACTCTGCATCAAATGCTCTTGACCTTTGAAAGTTTTTTTTATCCTTGTAGTAAATCCTGTACTGAAATTGGAACACTTTTCCTAATATATAACGGAACTTATATATATGCTATATAAGTTATATATAATTGTTTGTAAATAAAAAAATAAAATAATTTTTTATAAATATAAAATATTTTATAAAAACTGCAAAAGAGACTTAATTATCTCTTTTTAATAATCACTAAATTCAGTAACATAAATAAAATTATTTACCGTAAAATTTCTTACGTATACTATAATAACAATTATGAATGATCAACTGTTTCAATTACTTCTGGATTGAATTTAAACTTCATATCAATTACATCGATAACTGACGACAATTGATTAAAACTTAGATATTTATAAAACTAAGTAGCTAATAAAAAATGTATGATAATTAAATATTGTATATATATATTTTTTAAATACGTTTAATTTTCAATACAAAATTTGATAATGATTTTTCCTCCGGAAATATGGGAATGTATACTTATTCATGTCGATCCGATAACACTTATAAATTTAAAAATAATTTGTAAATGCTGGAAAGACATTATTGATAAAATATTAAAGGTTGGTGATTATCATTTTTATAACATGTTTGTTGTACTCATATATATGTATAAAATAAATTTTAATTTTTAAATGTTTAATTATCTTTCTTTAATTATGCATAGCAAAGTGCCTTATGGTACAAATTGTGTAAAAATGAAATACCTAAACATTTTTGGACCACTTTATGCGAAACATTGAATCCAAATAAATTATATACTAATTTTCATGAGGAACAAGATTTTAAATTTTGGATGTCAATGTATAAATTATGGATTAAATGTAAAAATATGACAAAATATAATGTGCAAGAAGAATATATTAAACCATCGTTAAAAAATAAATTCTCTGAACATATTACTTGTATAGATAGTTCAGGTAATACAAAACATTATCGTACCTTAAACATATAAATTAATATTTAAAATTTGTAACAAATTTTTTTTATAGGTAGTTTAATAGCAGTAGGAACATCTGACGGATTTATTTATTTTTATAATATGTGTAACTTAAGTACAAATACAAAGTATGTAGTTGATCATATGGAATGTGTACAAAGTGTACAATTTCTTAGAGATGGTATTTATAAATTTTAATGAACAAATCTAAACTCTATATCTAATATAAATTTTTAAGAAATAATGATTTACATTTTTCAGAAACAAATACCATTTGTATCTCTTGTTCTGTAAATAATCATATAAGTTTTTGGGATGTGAGTACATTGAAGCTAATTCATGAGACCAGTGGGAAATTAATTTGGTATGATTTAAAGAACACAAAACTATAACCAAGATGATTTATATATTCATTACTAAATATTAAATATTTAATAGTACAAGTTACAGTTATTGCTATATTGCTATGAATAATACAATAAGTATTGAAGGATCAATACCAAAACTAATGTATGAATTTGGTTCAGGTAACATTATTGCTATTGGTGCTGACAACAATAAGGTAACAATGCTACAATATCCATGATGTACATCATAATTTGATTATTTACCATTTAAATTAAAATTTTATAATTGAGGTACTCTTTTATACGGAAAGAGGATACTATGTACATTTGACTTTGGATGCAGATAAAAGGACTTACTCTTATACACATGCTGAACCACTAAATATAAGAATTCATCGTTATTATATATTTAAACCAAATATAATTGCTTGTATTACACGTAAGAAATCATGTATATATAATTATATAAAATTAATAAAACACTTTAATATTTTAATGAATTATTACAGAACATGGGTACTTAGGTTTCTTGTTGCAAGGAAGAAAATGGAAGATTCATAACTTGTTTCCTATGTTACATGGTATACCAACTGCAGTTTTAGTTTATACTCATGTACTTATTTTAGGCTTAGATTCTGGTAATTTTTCTTTTTTATGTAACTTAAGTATATTTAGAATAGAACTAAATAATTTTTTCTTTTCAGGGAATGTTCACATATATTATGTAGAGGATTTTGGCGCAATTAATTTTAATACTATTAATTCAAAAAAATTGAGTCTTGATTCCACAGCTGTCATTTCATTAAATATAATGGTGCACATTGAGGAGTATTTAATTGTTACTTACAGTAAAAAAATCTATATTGTTAAATTTGTTTAGTAAAAAAGTATTGATATATAGTACATATAAAATTTTCTATAAAACAAATTTTATATCAATATCATTCAAAAATATTTTTGTTATAAAAATTTGTATTGCAAAAATACATTGTAATATTAAAAATGGTAAAAATATGTTATGCTTTATAATGTTGTGCTGTTCCAGTTCCATATATACTATCCCATTCAACATAAGTTGTTAGACTTGATTCTGAGACACTAGGACGTACATGTATTAGTGCTTCCTTAAAATCATCAACTGTTACTTGTCTGACATCTTCTTTTCTAATATTTTCTAACTGACTGAATGGAATACTTCTAATAGGACCCATGCTAGCTTCTTTACATAAATTCGACATATCGGCTCCAGAATATCCTTTTGATTGTTCAGCTACATTATCTACATCATTTTCAGTAAGATTATGTTGAACAGTTATTAACAAATTATTTATAATTTGTTTACGAGCTTGAAACTCTGGCAAAGGAACGTAAAGTCTTTTAACAAGTCGTCTACGTGCTGCCTCGTCAAGTTCGTGTGGTCTATTTGTTGCTCCTACGATTAAAATGCGGTCTTCGTCTGCAGTTGCAGCTCCATCCAATTGCACTAAGAATTCAGTTTTTAATCTTCTAGAGCTTTCGTGTTCAGTTTCGGATCGCTGAGTGAGTAATGAGTCTATTTCATCTACAAAAATCACTGATGGCTGATAAACTCTAGCAACAGCAAATAATGCTCTAACCATTTTTTCTCCCTCACCTATCCATTTTGATGTTAAAGAGCTTGCAGATATCGAAAAAAACGTTGACTTGCTTTGGGATGCTATGCATTTACCTATAAGTGTTTTTCCTGTGCCTGGTGGACCAAATAATAAAATTCCTTTAGGTGGTCTACGCAAACCAGTGAAAATATCAGGTCGTAACATAGGATAAACAACTACTTCCTTTATGATTTTCTTTGCGTATTCTAGACCTGCTATATCATCCCAACATATAGTCGTTTTTGAATCCATTATCTCATTCTTTATTAATTCAACCATTTTTGGATCTACATTTTTTAATCTTTCATCTTCTATTTCTATTGTATCAATTTCATTGTTATATATGTTTTCATGTGCTTTTTCCTTTTCCTGTTTAAATGGACAAACAAATTGAGAATTAATTGTTGTCTTTCCACCCAAAGTCTTTTTCTGTACTGATTTATTAGATTTCATTTGCTGTACACTTAGTTCATCCCTAGCAGTTTTGAAAAAACTGGTTTTAGGTTTAGCAACATTAGAATTTTCTTCATGATACGGAACAGAAACTTGTGATTTCAACTTAACATTATTTCTATGAAAATTCCCTGGTTCTTGATTATTTTTAGTTGCTTTAAATGAATCTTCTCTTGCAAATTTAAAATGTGATTTAGGTTCAAATTTAACAGGTCTTTGTCTTGTACAACTTTGATTTTCTTGATTTAGAGAGTAAGATTTAGATATCTGTTGTTTAATATAACTTGTATGTGTATTATTACTTTCATCTGCAGAACTATTGGATGAAAATGAAGATTTATCCATCTCACACTGTCTATTATCTTCAACTCTTCCATTACTATTTATATTTGAATTCTGGCTAATATTTGGTTTTGACTGAATACTGACTTTTCTTTTACGTATTATTGTCTCTTTGTTTTTCCATATATTTATAATATTCTCTATATGTCTGTCACTAAATAATTTTTCATGACATGGCATGGTATTATGATCTTGACAAGGTAAAGGTTTTATAAAATTTAGTGCCAAATCTGTATCATGTAATCCTGATTTCCATTTTTGTGGATTATTACTGGTTTTTGATGTTTGTAACTTAAATTGTTTCCAATAATTATTTACACCATTTCTATTTTCCATTAAACTTTGATAATCTTCTAAGCTTTTTTTGAGCAAACAAGCTGCCATGTCTTCTGATTCACTATAGAAATGATTTATTCATGCAAAATAATGTTTTACAAATTATATATGTTACATTTAAAAACAACACTATGGAACTTACGATTGCTTTGCTGTTAAATATTTTATAGCAAAACATCTGCGTTCAATGTCTACAATCTCTGTATCATCCTTGTCATTTTTTGAAAATTTTAAAATGTGATATGCAGCTAAGAAATTATTTTTCTTCTTACTAATTTCTGCATCAATAGTAGCCATCCCTATTTTTTAAAAATATTATATTAAAGTAAATATAGTTAACTTTATTTAAATTTCTACTCTTATACTTATAAATATGGAGCCACAATTCATATAAATTCACAATAAAATTTATAATATAATAATTATTTATAATAATACATACTTTTGAAGTGCTTTCATAACTATCCAAAAGATATGCTGTATGTACGAAATAATAGCTGTAGAACCACTAGAGCTCCCTTAATTCTTTTTTCATTATATTCAATAATTTTATTATTGAATATAGTTTCTACTATCAACAGTAATCATTAATATTATTATTATTATTATTATTATTTATTTGATAATTTATTTAATAATTAAATTATAAATGCAGATGGGCGAAATCCATTTCGCAAAACACAAAATTCAAAATCACAAATGAGATACAGAGTAAACATATCATTCAATATATATTTTTGGTATTAAAGTTTTTTTGTCATAAGTTAATTTAAAGAAATTATTTTAATTATTCTATTTAATGAATAATACTACAAACGAGCTCGTTTATGACAACACGGAAATGATAGAAAAAAGACTTATCACATTAATTAAGAACAGGTGAAACTTAACATCTTACGGAACTGCGGGTTATATCTGTATTCTGAAATACTGATTATGTGTAAAAGAGATATCGTTATGTTCTTTTCACTTTTCAACGTTAGTAATGACTTTAAAATGACAAAGGATCGTAGTGCCCCCTAAAATATGTGCAAAAAATTGATTGAGTGATCAATTTATTCAATACCTCGATTGTTGGTTAGTCAGTTCATTTCGGAACGATTCGGTTCAATTTGTGTGCACTTTACTTCATCACTCATCACACATACCTATGTGCGTTCCTTATTTTACCAATTACCATATATATTTTACCAACTACTTTACCAACAGCCGTATAGGCTTACACACATTCCCCACTTTATCACCTGTCATATATATTTACATACACTCCCCACTTTAATATTCGCCACATATTTTTGCGCGCGATTCTCTACCTTACCAAGGTATAGTCAAATCAACCGACTTCAGCTTCACTATAGCTGTCGTATTGTTAATATGTACGTGCGTAATATACGCATTTGATTTCGGAATTCGGAAACATTAACTTGTGTATTTGTTGGTTGATCACAGTTTAATGTAACCATATAACCATAATTAATATTATAATTATGATTAAATCTTCGCTCGTGGATTATAAAATAGAATGAGTGAGTTCTATTGTGACAATTGATGGGTGGAAAAATTCAATTGACTAATTGCATCGGTGTCATCTACAGATGGTAAATTACATGCTTTTATTCCTCTTGTTTTCAATCATGACGTAGGATAAAACACTTTTCCGTAGCAGCATTTTTATATGCTTTTATTTATATTTTTATATTTATATTATTTAGTTGTTACTTATATAATTTCAAAGAATCCTTATTTCATAACATTATAAATAGTGATGTGTGTTAGGATAGGAGAAATCTCGGGTGTTTGTGGGAATCCCTGATATTTTCAGAATTCTGTCCCGATCTGACATTTTCGAGATTCCGCACACGTCTAATTATAAAGTAAGTTATAAAGATATTTATGAAAATATTCATTTCTATTTACAGTTCCAGCTTATAAAATATTTATTTAGTATTAGTCCTGCTTCGGTTTTGTATCTGTCACGGTTAGGATACAATGTAATATGTATACGTTTATTGATATAATTCATTTTGTAAGGTTATTTTTAAATATTTTAGAGGTTTATTTTGATATTTTCATATAGATATGTATTTTCATTATTCGAAATTGTCTAATACGATAACAGAAATGAACGATAAAAATAATTAAACGTTGATTCTATAGATTGTAATTGGATTATTTTTATATGATTTAATAAATATCTAATCTATTTAATCTTAAACATCATATCTAATCTCTTTAGGACAATTTTTAATGAATTCTTTTATTTTAGTCGTACAATTTCATTATAGTATTATTTCATTTTTAGTTTTATTTATTTCAATATTATCGTATAAGTGTCTGTGATAATTGCCTGCAGAGTGTTTACATAAAATCATTATTTCTATTTCTTATCTATTATGAAAAGGTTATGTAATATATGATATTATAAACAATTATCTTGATTTGGTTATTGACGTATCCATAAACACATTACGAGTCGTACTCCACTGCTTGTTTCTTTCGGAATTTAATCGATAACAATTATCGAGATTTATGAATTGGAATATTAATAATATTTATTATCACAGTCTTAATTTGCACTTCAGAAATTCCCTGAAATATTATTCTCAAAATGGATCAGAATTTGTCAATTTTTTCGATTACATACTATTGTAATTTTTGTTTTTTCTAGTGAATTTATTTTTTAATAAAAACACCCCAACAATTAACAATAATTTTTAAATACATAAAAGTAATTTAATCGTTCGATAAATAGAACATAAATGAAACATTACATTAGAGATCTATAAGTTACATATTTTGTTTGTGGTATTTAATTTATGTTTAACCATATTTTATAAATGTTAAATTTTATACTATAGAAAGGAATTACTAGCTCATATATTTTTATCAAAATATTCAAAGGACCACCTTTATTTTTTTATCTTATAGAAACCTCAGTACCTTATTAATAAAATTTGTAAAATCGGTAAAAAAAAAAATGTAAAATTTGCTTAAGAGATTACAAGGAATAAATGATGTAAACAGGAAAATGTTGCGGAAATATAAAATTACCAATTGAAAATCCCCGTTAATTTAAGGAAAATATGTATAGAATGATCAAAAGACGAGATCACGTAATTAATTCTCTTGACTCAGAGTAGATAAGCATTGAATATGGGTAACTTTTCCTCTTGAAATCCCCGATTTGTAATCAGCTAAACGCGACGTATATTATCTCCATTTATCAGTATGTGCGAGATTGATCACGGCTACGTGTGATTTTGCCGTCACATTCAAAATCAACTGCAGCAATTCGTATTCTCTCATTTAACAGTAAGATTCGGGAAAAGGTTGATCTCTCTAAATGTGAATTAACGTCAATTTTGAATTTCTTCTTTTTTTCTTTCTGTGAAGATATTCTAAAAATTGACTTACGAAAGTGTATTTTTTATTTTCTAAAAAATGAACGAATTACCAAGATATTCTTTGAAGGAAGTAGCACAACACGATGGGAAGGACGGAGCAAATGTCTGGATTGTAATTTACGATATGGTGTACGATGTGACAGAATACAAAGATAAGGTAAGGGAAGAAAGATACAGAGAGTTATAAGAGAACGTATTATTTATAAAATAAATTACATAGTTTTAAATTAACGACTATAATATATTTTCGAAATAAATTGCATTGCAAAAAATTCGAGGAAAAATTATTGGAAATTAAGCTTTTAAATAATATTCATGCAATATTCAGTATGTAATTAAAGAAAATTTGGAAAATTTCTAATATTGATATTGAACATTCTTTTAGGGTTATTTGAAATAAAGTCTTAAAATTTATTCTAGCATCCTGGTGGACCAGAATTAATCGAAGAGTACGCGGGACAGGATGCAACACGTGGATTTGATGAGTTTGGTCACTCTTCAGATGCGAAACGTATGCTAAAGAAGTTCCTCGTAGGTGAATTAGTGGAGGTAACATACAATTAATTACATACCTTATATATAATTAATTACAGTTGTTAAAATATTCGGTTTATATTACAGGATGATAAAGTAAGGAACAGGAGAAAAAAGAATGATAACACGGTTGAAATAAATCCAGAAATAAGAAGTGGAAGAAGAAGGTATAAAATATTTGTTTAATTAAAGAATAACGTATATTAAAACGTGGCTGTAAAACAGTATAAATGTTAAATAATCACGAATGAAAAAGCATGAAGTAAAAGGTCGTGAATTTACATATAAATTATAAGTAGTATGCATTTCTAGAATGCATTTTTTAAGTTTAGATATAAACCATTTTTTTACATATAAATGTCAACAACGAAATCATGTATAAATTTTAATTGCAGGTTTCTATCAGTATTATGTTTCAAGTGTGTAACGTGACATCGAAGGAGAATTTAACAAATCCCGTGACAGTAAAATTATATTAATTTATTTTATTCTAGAGAGAGAGAGAGAGAGAGAGAGAGACAGAGAAGAAAGCAAGAAAGAGAGAAAAAGAAGAGAGAGAGAGAGAGAGAGAGGGAGAGAGAGAGAGAGAGAGAGAGAGAGAGCTAATTATAAACATTTATTTAGAATAAGAATTGTTATTTTTATTATTACGTACAAGTTTGTTTAAAAAATCGCATCTTAAAGCTTCTATTTAATGTGAAAATTGAGAGAATCGAAAACACTTGCGAAACATTGGCAGCATGCTAAGTGTATACAAATAAAAAATATGAGTTAATTAATGAATTTTGTGAGTGAATGTTCATTTGTCCATATAACTGTGTTAAAATATTGTTCGTTTTGCTATTGTTCCTTTCATCTTATTCTTATACTAAACTTCGATAATTAAAACTTACAATAAACCAGATAATACTAAATAAATAAAAATAAAAAAAGCTAAAATAAATATTTCCTTATCGCCTAAAGATAAAATAACGATTAATCTAAGTTTCTTAAAGAATTAATAAATCTCACATAACTGAATGAAATGTTATCGACATTGAATAATATCTATAATTTTTTTAGCATAAAATAATATACAGAGACAAAAATAAATATGGAAATTAAAAAGTCTTTCTCAATCATCTTTTGTAAATTAAGACCAGTCCTAAAAATAATCAACCATGTTATTTTATTTGCTAAGAAAACTTATTTAACAAATGGGAAAATTTATATCCATCCACCCATTATCTGCCCTGTCGCTTTCGATTTTCCCCTTAATTTTGTTGTGGCTACTGGAACGTTTTCTTCTTGTGGTGCAGGTTTCGTTGGTTCACTGCTTGATGGCTTTTTTTTCTTTTCTTCTTCTTCTTTCTTCTTCTTTTCTTCTTCCTCTTTCTTCTTCTTTTCTTCTTCCTCTTTCTTCTTCTTTTCTTCTTCCTCTTTCTTCTTCTTTTCTTCTTCCTCCTCCTTCTTTTCTCCTTCGTTATTAGTTTTATCGTTGCTCCCTTCCTCTCGTTTCGGTGATGGTTTTGGATCTACTGCTTTATTCGCCGGAATAGTTTTTCCTTTCGGTGATTTTCCGACATCCTCCTCCGTTGGATCCTCCGGAATCGGTGATGGCGCCCTTACTTCTGATTTGGTCTCAATTGTAGCTGTTTTTTCTATAGCTTTCTCCAAACTACCGCTGCTTATAGATTTTAATAGAGTCTTTTTCAGCATTGGTGTTGCGCGACTGGGTTCAGTTACAATCCGAACAGACTTCTGAGATCCTTCACCTTCTTCTTTCTTACCTTCTATAGAAACCAAAAGAAAAAATGAGACATGCACTTGGTTCAAAACTATTTGACATCTTCAAAAGGTCTATTTACAAGCAAAATCTGTTTATATCACAAACATATCATCGCAAGATTTTCTTTTTACAGTTAGTTAAGTTTCACTTATTTCATATTAAACTCATTACAAGAAAAATAAGTCTGTGTATAAGTGTAAAATATGTCTTTTATTATAGTGTATTAAAAAGTAACGTATTAAAGAATTATATAAAAATAGTTAAGTATTATACGCATTAAAATAGAAAAATAAAAATAAAAATATACTCACCCCCTTCCTCTTCCGCACCCGGTCTTGCACGACCCATCATGAATTTCGCATAAGCGATCCTTGTAGTTGGTGATACTTCCAACAAATTCGGATTATAATCAACCAAACGATTAGGATCCAATGACGCCAAGTCTGAGTTTGGATGATGTTGTAAGTGTCTACGTATGCTACGCCTCGTTTGCTTCATAGTAGCCTCGGTCGTGCTACCAATGGGATCTTTTGCGATTGTGTTCTGTCGAACCACGGCATTCCAGTCTTTCTTCTTGTTGGCACTACTCTTGCGACCGATTGCCCTGGCAATTTGACTGAATACGTCCTTTGGCTCCTTCTCGCTTTGAATCACAGCGTTTACGATACCCTCTACTATACCAATCTGGAAGTCTTTTTGGAGTCGGCGTTCCATAACACGACCCTTCTTACCAGATACTAATAAAGAAAATTATTGTAAAATTTCTTAGCTAATTTTCTTTTGATGTAAATGAATATAAATTGATTTTTCAATTATTAAATAATTTCTTCTACATCTTACATAGATGGAAGTCCTATATGGAATACATGAAATTTATATATATTTTCAAGGAATTATAATCTCTTTAAATTTATAATTTAATTTTTATCTTTCACGATCTTTTACTTTTATTCTATAAGTCACTATTTCTATTTTCCTGGAATTACCATATTTTTTCACTTTAATGTGCTAAGTAACTTACTACGTATACCTTGTTTTCGAGAAATTATTCATACTGGAGCTTTAAAGAATTTTTTATGCGTTAGCTTAACAGGAAATAATGCAATAAAAATTGTTCCAGTAAAAGATGTTCAAAACATACAGTGTGAAATTTATTACAAGCACTCAAGCAGTTTGCTTACGCAATGATAATTAAATTAAATGATAAAAATATTATTCAGAGCTTAAGTATGTCTTTTGATATATTTTCTTTCAAAATATAAGCAGTTATTAATCTCCAGCAATAACAAACTACAATCCACGTAAAATAAACCGTACATCACCATTCATTAATTAAGAAAGTAACAAGATATAACAAAGAAATTTCATCGTAAATACCGAATAATTAAACTTTCATTTAATACTCGGGAACAATACAAACTTTAATTGTGCAGTGAGATAATAAAGTAGAGACAATTGAACGTGACAATATGGTGGAAATAATTTGGAACTTACGCGCAGCATCCTGTTTATCGAGAGTCGGTGTCCTCATTCCATTTTGTCGAAGAATATCAATCAGCTCGTATCGTAAAGTGGAGATATCCTGTCTAATCTCCATCACGTCGTCCTCAGTGATACCGAACTCATCTCGTTTCCTTTGCTCGGCGGTAACGTAACGTCTGATAAGTAATCGCATCACTGTATCATGTCTCGCCATTGCCTTTTCCCTTGATTTTTTCTGAGACATTTAAAAAGTGTTCTGTTAGTACAACAACAGTAATAAAAAATGTTAATATTCCTTTGCATTTATATCTTATGCATTTCGTTTCTTTTTCGTCGCCTTTTCTTTTCTTTTTTTAACATTCTTATTCCCATTTAACAATCATAATATTTATAATTAAGAAAAATACACACAATCAGAGATCTGGTTGCACGTTGAGTCTTCCCACAGTTGATAATTTTATTGAATGTTTTTGCAGTTGGAACCATATTAAATGGTGGAGGTACCGTGTCACCGTCTTCGAAGTAACTCATCCATAAGTGACTCCTAGCGAATTTCCATTCAGAATCAGCTCTTTCCTATGAATTATAATCATTCAAGAATTTATTGATTACTTAATAAAAATAAATTCTTAATTTAAGTATTTTATAGTATATTATACCGAGATAATTTGATAGGAGTTGGACATCATGGCAATAAGCATGTTTAGCAATACGATAACGTTTATCACGGAATAAGAACCGAACATTAGTAGCGCCCAAAACCTGGTAAAGCTTTTTATTCCAGTTAGATCAAACGACATCAGGTCTACCATACCGAAACTGGCCCAAAAAAGTGATTGCGATGTCTCGAACAAACTGAAAGTAAAATTATTTAGAAAATCAGTTTTTAATAATGTTAATTAAAAAATGGAGACGTTCAAACATAATGTTTAGAAGATTTTAAAAATTTTTATTTGATGTAGTATTGATTGTAGTAGTTGTTACATACTTCGCAAAACGTCTCCAAATCGAACAAGCTTTCTCCTGATTGTCGAAATCAGGCAAATCTGGGAAGTCCTTCATGTGATAGCACTTTTGTTTCTCCAAGTCCGCATAGTACCACATCAGTTGATTCATTCCTGCAAAATAAAAAAAAGAATTACGCTCTTTTAATCCTTTTCAGTATCAACAGCAATCAATAATTGAAAGATATCAGAACTTCGTAATTCTTAGGAAAATATATTCTTAATATGGAAATAACTCGACTTGAGAGACTGTACAAGCTGAATAAATAAACATCAACACGTTGCTCACCGCAGCCAAAGGCGAATAACACCAGAGTATAGATGAAGAAGAACTTGATAATGTCTATTATCATCCTCCCCAGGGAAATTTGGAGTGGTCCAAGGTGGGGGTTCACACTAAATATGTGAACTAGCTTCAAAAAACTAAAAACAGGCTATATTTTTAATTTCAAATTGATATTACGTTTATTTAAATATTTTACCAGTTAGATTGTACTAAATTAGAAAGAAAAAACTTTTTCAATAGAAAAAATAAATAATCACTGAGCATAGTTATACATAACTGTTAGAGTTTCATTTTTGTAATAGATTACATCTGAGAGCAATTAAGTGGTAGAGCAATTTCGATTACAGATTCGTATTTAGAAAAGTAAACTCTATAAAAATTACCCAATGGATATTACAAATTAAAAATCGTGTTGAACAATGTTATTGCAAATAAAGGAATTTGAACAATTTTTGATTACCTGAAAATCATGCCAGCGGCAAAGGCTCCCTCGGAAAGAAGCATGGGGTCGAAAGCGTGCCACTGATCCCTAGGATACCAAGGGTCTGAGCCATTCCAATACTCTCTCTATTAAATAAACGATTTGAAATTAAATAATAAACATTATACATAATAATAAATTAAATAAACATTGAAATTATTGAATAACTTATTAACAAATAACAGCAATAACAATAAGAGGTAATTATCAAATTTAATTTTTTTTACAACAAAAGTATTAAAATGGATAATAAGAAATATAAAAAATGTGTACCTGAACGACAATCCACGCAGTAAGCCTCAGCATAACCCAAATTACATAGAACACATTCTGAACGAAGTCCACGATGTTCCAAAGGTCCGATACGTATTCAAGCAACCCATCCGACCATAGTGATCGCATTTCTCCGGTAACCAAGCCTAAAAAAATTCAATCTAGTTATCCTGTTCACGTTAAAAGAAACTATATTACAAACCAAACTAAAAATGATCTTAACAATAAAATAAAATAATAGAAATATGAAATTATTGGTTGTTTTTCTTTTCTTAATAAAGCATTCATCAAAATCTGTTTACTGATTACGTAGATGACGACGCCGCATTCGACGAAACCAGGAATGCATCCACGTTCCCGTCTTTTCCATCCGGCCAGTATTTCGTGCATCCAGGCGTTCCCAAATAATTCGATTACCAGGTACTCAATACGTTGTGACGCCATTCCAAGCAGCACTAACGGAAATTTCAATCGGCTCGAGTCTTGTTGCGCATTATAACTAAATTTCCAGCAACTAATTCTTTTAACCCCAGCCCCTTTATTAAGAGGCCTTCCAAAGAAACTGATTGAAAACTTTGTTCTTTCGTAACGCATAATTAGAACGGACGTTAAAAGCTAAATCGATTTCTTATTTTTCATTGGAATTCAGTGAGGTTGATTATGTTAAATATAGATATGATTCGAATTATGAACTGAGAATTGGTTGCCGAATATTATTTATATAGATATTTAATGATAGATAATTGAGAGAATTTGAAAAGACGAAAAATTTGCGCTTAATTAAACTTTACTTGTGATTTTCTTTGTATCCTGAAATTGTGAAATTTTCTATTAAAAATATGAATCAAACAAATTTTTATATGTTCATAACGGATTATAAAAATTCTTAGTGAAAAAAGGTTAGAAATCATAACTTCAAAAAAGTAAATAAAATCGATCATTCCTTACTGAGGAAGAATGCATAGGAAGAAGAGTGACAGATGAACTTGACGAAAGGTTTCTTCATGAATAGACCCATTGGAGATGTTGGCGAGAGCATGTAGATCGTGCTATATACAGGAAACATCGCTCCAAGCTTTCCGATTTCTATAAATTGCGCGATCGTATTTTTTCTTCGAAAACCGGGTAAACCATCGTACCAAATAGCAGCCAATAATTGTTGAACATTTGGATGAGCCACAAACTGTAAAAAAAAAATTGATAACAAATATTCAGAAATAAAATTTACAATGATAATAAATTATTTATGAAAAGAAGTTGAAAGTTAAAAACTGAATTTCCATCGATTAATAGATCAACTATTATTAGTCGTTTACTGTTACAAACATTAATCTATTTATTTAATATTTGATGTCTATTCAATATTTTTTAATAATATTTAACAAAAATTTTATGAAATAAAAATATTTATAAAAGGAAACAAAGATTGTATAACCTGTTTTTGTTTGTATTTAATAGCAAGCTTAAGTCGATCCAGGGTTTGCCGTTCTCCAGGTTCCCAATTGTCACCATGAGGATTATAATTAAGCATTGTTTCTAATTCTAAGGACGTACGAGCATGATCCAATAGGGCTGTAGCAAAATGCTGTGTTTGCTCTCGCATCTCCTATCACGGAATATACGTTAATGTATAAATTGTAAAAGATAATACGTGTAATAAACACGTATTAATAATCATAAATATGTAATAACAGTAAATTATTATTATTACATTATACTCGTAACGAAACTCTTGTTCCATTCGACTCAATCGACGAAGTTCCCAAGAAAGTTCGAAAGCGGTCAAAAGAGGATCCCTTGAGGATAAGGCGATTAAAGACGGCGAGGTAAGTGCACGATATGCGTTTATTCGTGCCTGGGAATGTCGAAGAGAATCCTGTTCACTGGATGACACGCATTCATCGCAACCGCATCTGAAAGACAAATGGAATATTGATGAAAACGAATGAAAATATTAAGAAATATTATTAAGTAAAGTAAATAAAAAATTAATAAAGGAGACAAGAAATATATAATAAAGGAATAAAATAATAATGAAAGAAACAAAAACAATAAAAAGTGAATGAAGTCACAACAGAATTTTAGTAGAAGAAAAGATGTAAATAAAAATTTGTTAATTATGTTTAAAATTTATAAATGAATGGATAATTGATTTGACATTAAGATTATTTTTAGATTGAATAAATAAAATTTAATACTATTGAGATTCACATTAAGAATGAAATCTTATCTCAAATTTACACCTTTTAATATTTAAAATCAAATGCGAACACGTTACGATCCTGCACGTTTTAAAATCAGCACGTGACACTTTTGCAATAACATAATTAGCATGCTTAATCGAATAACTGCATCATAAGCGGCGGACGAGTATTGACATGAAGCCAAAGAATAGAGAATAATCGGTCAGGTTCGATTTAAGATTCTTGAATTAACACCATTTTAAACGACTTTAGATAACCGTTCGTAGTTACGTAATAAAATATGAAAAAATCAAATTGAATAATTTAATTATTTTTCTTCTTTTGGATCCCCAAAACGGGGATTTTCGCGATCATTAAAATTATATTTTGGTCTAGAAAGGAATGTTAACATTAAGAATATAAGACTAAACTATTCCAAAATCCTAAATTCCTTACCATACATAAAAGAAAAAGGCCTATAAAAAGAAAACGTATAAAGTAAATTTCAATATTAGCGCAATAAAGGTTGCCAGCACTGGACGGCCGTTTAGACTCCACTGATTCTACTCAACTTCATTCGATGTTAAAATTCGATCTGTGTATTAGCGATCTTCGCTTTGTAAACGAAAAAATTTTTTGTATATAATAAAGAGAACTAAAAACGATAGTAAATTGTGAATGTATTTAATAATAAAATGTGTACCTGGCATCATGAGGTGTCGGAAGAGTAGCGCCACGATCTAAAAGGATCTTTAAAATTTCATAATTATTTTTATGTGCGGCCAAAATTAGTGGGGTTATGTCTGGTGTGAAATTCGACGACGATCTGTCAACAGCTTCCCAACTCTGCAAAGAAATCAACAAAATATAAAATCACCAAAATGTTTATTCGATAAGATATTTGATCAAAAAGATAAACTTGTTGAACTCACGTAAGGTTGGCCAGGCAAGTGTATTTTTTCTTCCCATTCTAGTAGGATCTCCACAGCTTCCACGTACTCTTCCTTTATGGCATGTAAAAGTGCATCCTGTAGAAAGAAGCAGGAATTATGTTGGGTGTGTGCTGTGCTTTTAAACGCGTGGTCCCAACGGTAGAAACTTTATCGGTGGCTTACGTTGTAGGTAACCATTTTTACTGTATCGTCGATGTATCTACTATATTTAATTTACAAGAGAATATATCGTAATATTGGCTGATGTATATGTCCAACAAAAGTTTTCGTTATATTCGATTAATTACTTCGATTGATTATAATTTAAAATATTCGGGTGATTTTTATGACGTTACCTTCACTTGAATTCCTAGTTCAAGAAGCAGTTTTATAAGTTCAATGTTCTCATTCTCGATGGCGGCGATTAGCGCAGATCGGTTGAGAGGATCTACGCAGTTGATGTTGAGGATCTCGGGATGATCCTTGTTCTCTTCCAATAATCTGATCATTATTGTATGGGGAGTCATAATTAATTTTTGACTTTATATATTTATATGTAAATTATACATCTTTAACTTCAAATCTTTAGCTATATGTTATAAACTTTGCCTTCAAATTTCGCTTATTATTAATTTATTAGTTCAGTAGTTCCAGATACTAAACCTAATAAACCAGCCAAAATAACTAATTTACATACTTTATTTTTGCAGTTGCAGAAAATTATAAAAACTACTTATTACTTACAAGAATCCAGTGATTGAAAATCATTAAGTATTTACTAATAGTTTATTTCGAACCTCTAAAAATACCAAATTTTGCAAACAACCCACACTTGTTATCTTTCCAAGAAGACGCGATCTGCAAATCATCGCGCTCAACCTTCCATCCTTCAACGACACCGAATATCATCTCTATGAGAACATTCTCAAAGGATCAAGTACCAGGACCAACAAGTAACGAAACAATGAACGATGCAACGATCCTCGCTATCATGATGAATCTTCTCGCTTCGAGATCGATGCTCCCACCCCTCCCTCACCGCTATCTACACCCCTGACGATTTATTTTCCGGTCGAGCACGAAGGATTACCTTTTGACAGTGGCACAATC
>NW_016913695.1:450511-451214 GCF_001483705.2 Eufriesea mexicana | reverse complement strand
AGCAGGAAGTGCTTCTCAACTGGGCCAAGACTGTAGTCCGCAGGCGGGTTTAAAGATTGTACCGACGGGGCCCTTGCTTCGTCCGCGAGAAGATTCTGTTGTGACTCGGATGGATTCATCTTCCTTGACTCGTGTTTCTTGTGATATTTATGCGGACTGGTTCATCGATCCCACAGGAATACCTACGAACATCAAATGGCTGTTAAATCTAGGAGGATTCGTTTTGGAATGGTTTATTCGTTATTGGAAACGATTTTTTAAGAAGAGGGAAGCGGAGGAGGTGAACGTAAAGAAGAAAAAGTAGCAGGTACATGATAAAAATTGTATGGATTTTCCAGATTCGTTTTCTTTTTTCTGAGGGGATATTGATGGTAAAAGTGTGTATGGCATGGGGGATAAGTATCTATGACTGCACGAGTTGATTAGGGGGATGATATGAGTGTAGAAAAATGTTTGCATATATTCGTATAGTTATAAATTAAATTTTGTGACTCAGTTTTGAATCTCGTTTCCTCGTTACCTATCATTTTTAGAAGGATCAATGAATCATTAAGCAGGAGGAATATTTTAATCGTTTATACTTGATTAACATGTTCACTGTGTATATTTCGGATTTAAATTGACGAATATATTATTATTACATTTCATACAATTATATACATTATTATAATTGTTAATACAATAATTATTAATTATTAATTAT
>NW_016913695.1:432916-449477 GCF_001483705.2 Eufriesea mexicana | reverse complement strand
ATTAATAATTATATTATTACTACATTTATATAATATATTACTTCATATATATTGATATATAAATATATAAATATGATATATAACTATTTATTAATATACCTTAAATAATTTGGCATGAAATGAAGTATTGCAGATAAACCAAAGAGAAAGATTTGTAAATATCATTTGTGCCCACCATGCATTGGTTAAACTAAAGTGAATATGATGGATATAAAATAGCAAAAATACCTATGATTAAACAAAGAAATAAGTAATAAGGAAATTAATAAAATTATTTTTATAAAATTGCAAAATCCCTATAATGATTTAGATAAACCATTTTCGTGCATGGATTCTCATGAACTTGCCTTATCTATTTAGCCTTCTAAACCCTATATAAAAGCTAGAACAACCCTTTTGGAACGTCCTGTATAACTAGGAAAAAATCGTAAGTCAAGAAGTTCAACATAAATTGCGGCAAGAGGGAAAGTAGGTTCGGATCGAGCTGAGAATACAGGATTCCTTTGTAATGATCCGAAGATAATCTTATGAGCGCGAACACGTCATACCTATCGATTGCCTCGTATTGCCTGCGCGAAATCCATAATTTAATTTCGATATTTAATCTGAGGAAACTTAATCTGAGTATCGCGATCTATGAAGTTAATTTTCGTTTCTTTTCTCTGCTTTCAGAAGTTCGATCCCACAATACTACATTTTCAAAAGAAATCCTCAGGTACGTTTAGAATATTTAATGTGTTGTCAGTATATAATGTGCTGGATTTTGATTCCCTCTCTCACTTTGTAATCTTCAGTTCATTTTTTATTTATTTTTGTTTAAAAAATTATTCCACGCGATATATATTGATACTCAGTACACAAAACATGGAAAATGAATAGAGTAAAAGAAATCTTACAATCTTGTTAGACAAAAATAATCTGAATTTTCTTTTCATTAAAATTTTAATAGTTAATTAATTCTAACTGTAAAATAAAAATAATTATCATTATTTCTAAAGATAGAATAATAATAGAATTAAAATCATTCCTAAATGTAGAAATATAATTAAATTAACAATATTTTAGGGTATTATAATGTTCTTTCTACACATTTAAAAAAAATTCTATTTTCATTTCCCATAAACTTCTCTTAAATTTTATGGTGCGTGTTATATAACAGAACTAGGGTAATTAGAGAAAGGTAGCAATTCCACTGAATTCTAATATGTTATAGAATATTCTTGTTTCCTCCATAAAACTTTTGCCCTATGCCAATTAGCATGGTCGTTAATCCTTCAGTTCTCCTAACGTGAATTTCAAGGAGCTTGTTAATTATAAATGAAAAGATAAAAGAGATGTTTCTATAATTAGAAACAAATTTGAAATTATAGTTAATTCTGTTTTGTTTTCGGTTTTGAAAAGAGGAAGAATCCTTGTGTACTTCGAAATCTTAATAAAGAAGATAAACAACAATTCATTTTTGTAAGCGAATAATCAAAGAAGTAATTCTTGTATTTTGGTGAAAAAAGTAAAATATTTCTAATGGAAACGTTAAAAATGAAGATCAATAGTTTTCCAAATATGTTTTCATTCAAATCATCGACAATTTTCAAAATACAAATATATTTTGCTACTAATTACTTCAACGTAGCCTTGAATTTCAACTAGAGTTTTGTTTTCATGGCAGAGGTTCTGAAGTTACGTCTCTAGTTACATGAGATATGACCACATCAATGAAACAATTTCGTATAGTTAATTAGTTCCTTTCAAAGCCATTTTTTCAAAGTGTTGATTCTTTGTAGTCACAGAAACGCCTTTTGACTAGTCACTGATCGTCATTTTCAAATAATTATGTCCATCGCCGATTTTTATTATTTAGTTAATATTTAGCTTGGAAATAAAATTTGTGAATGTAAAAATCAGTAATTAAAACAATTTACATACAGGATTTTGTGATACATTCATCGATATACATATATATTTGTAATTGTTGAATCTATGATACAAATTATCTACCTTGTAAAAGAATTAAGTTTAAACTGATATGGCACCTAAAATGTTTTTGACCATTACTTATAAAAATGGGCGTAGAAATGTCCTAGATGACTAGTTATTTAAAGTTCACTAATTTGTTAAGCCTCTGAATTTAAACCTCGAGAAACCTAATCTACTTTCTGCAAAAGTAGAACTTTTATAAGACTTACTTATCAACGAGTGCTTATATGGAAATGATGCGAAAAGTATTTCTAGTTTCCAATTTTTATCACACACATGTATAAAATAGGTCTACTTGAATGGCTCAGATATTGTGTTTCCAAATTTGTTATTTATACAAGAGCTTTCGAAACAATCTAAAGTATTTACTTCCAGCATTTGCCAACACAGAAGTTTCATGTTAAACAGATTCATAGTTCTGGAAAATTCTTTTCTAAAGTATCTCATAGAGTATATTGACAAATTCAAGTGAAATAAATTGAAATTAATATCCAACTCACAATCACATAGAATATTTCAGAGAAATTATTGCCACAACGGCCACAAACATTCCATCTTTAAGCTACATTAAAAAATTATAGCAAAATTATACTTCATCCTCTATTACTCTACCCTTGATTTATAAGTACACTAAAAGACTAACTTCAAATTCCTCAATGACCACAAATATTCCACATTCAGTCTACACTACAAAATCCACGACAAATTTGCCACCTATATTCCGAAATTTATACCCCAAAACTATACTTCATCTCTACTTCACCAACGACAATAAAATCGTCCAAGAACACCCATACACTTTACTCGATTTCAACTTACATCACCTATCCACCAATCACAGGAACCTCCACTAATGCATTCACACCACATGCACGATCCATCGTACCTCGTAGTAGCTTGATCAACGTGAACCAATGTCCACCATAATGATCCTCAACAACGTTCTCAGTCGACTCGACGAGCTCCGTTGCTTTCTGGTCCCTCTGTCGATAGTCCACAGGGGAAAACCCGGTTGTAAGTGACAGTGGAATAAAGTCGTGCGTTCACCAGCTCTACATAGCTACTTGAAGCCATAGGACGTCGGTCAGTTGGGGCATGGATTAGGCACAAACACGTGGGTCGCATCGAAAGAGGAACGCTCGTGATCACATTGCGTATCCACGTGCACAAGATCCGACGAATCTCGCGGGTCTCTCATAATTCTCCGGATTAATGGATCACGGCGAAGAAAGGCTACGGGGGTGGTAGGAGGAGTTCAGCGGCTCGGGATCGCCCGTTCTTCTTCGTTTGGCTGGACACAAAGTAACGGGTCGGCTGAATGGAACCCACGCGATTTTTCGCCGGTTATGAGATTGTGTTTGGATCGTATTGGTATACGTGTAAACGGCACCAACGAGTTTCCTTGGGGTTGATTCGAACAAATGGCGACGTTAAGAGAGTTGGAGGAGGCTTTCCTTTTCTCTACGACGTACAAACTTTGGATCATTCTATTTCTCCTTTTTGTTAGATGGATCATTGTATAGTTTTCCTCTGAGGAAAGGGTAACTCGATTTTATTTTCTTTGTTATTTTGTGTGCGATACGAGAAAGTGGATGCTGATTGTATACGAGGGTTGGTTTGGGAATTTGGGATACTTTTGATGCAGGAAATGGGGTGTGACTTTTATTCGAAACGATTTTGCATAGAGGAAGTCGTATAATTAGAGCAATAGGAGTAACCCTTGGGTATTAAACTGCAAAAAAATCGTAAACGAAAGCTTCTCTTCTTTTATTCAGACTGAATACCATTTTGGTATTGAGTAGCAATGTGACAAGATCTTTAGAAAAAAATGTTGATAATAATGATAAAAAATTGTGATTTACTCTGATTTCCATTGCTTTGTCTACTGATTCGTTGCAATTTGCAATGTTTGAATCTAATTATCTCCTAAAATGGATTAAGAGAAATTGTTAAACTTTGATCAATTTTTATGTATTTTGATCGTTGTGCTATTTTCAATAAATAATACGTACGTGGAATAAATTTGAAGTTCTAGATACAGATTTGGAGACTGAATTAGAAGTAAAGGAAGTACTAATTTATCCTGGATTTACACTAGATGAAGTAGGAGACGCATATGATAGAGAAGGGTGAGTTAATGAGAAACATAAACAACATTTCCAGCCACTTTTTGTCCCTTTAATTATTTAATTATACGCATGTATTAAATTTACATTCACTTTAAGAATGACGTTCAGGTTACAGACAATGTGTAGTATCGTAATACTAGTTCCTATTTCAATTGTAGAATACTCGAGAAAGCTATAACTAAGTCCATAAAGCTAATCCTTACGAAAATACCCCGCTAATAAGGAGAAAGTTAAGAACTGACAAAATAGAATTATCTCTAATTTCATCAGATATCGTTTTCTTATGTCATTTTAGAATGTTTAAGTTTTAAATTGTCTTATACTACTTTTACACTCAGATACCTCCATAATCGTAAACATTATTAATTTTTCAATTTTCATTGCTATTCTATGAAACAAAATACGGGTTATTAGATAACGATAGTAAATGGACTTAGCCAAAATCTTTCATGGTACTTGACAATATGATGATGGAACAACCACTTGGTTTTGTCATCGACAATGACGACGATTGTTAGAACGCAAGAATATACGATTTTCTTTGGACCGATCTCGAGGATTCGATTCGCGTGTAACATCACCGATATCGAAGCCAATGATTAAACTTTTGTTATGTACATTGAATACGCAGGTGGATGCACATTAAATTATCCGGAATAGACGTTATGGTACAACGTTATTCGTCAGCTTTATTGAAACAAATAGATCTTTCGAAAGAAGTGATCGCCTGCAAAATTCGTTTTACCATTAAAATGGAAATTAATTTGTAAGTAAATGAATTACGCTTAAATTATTTAATTAATCCCTTGCCTTATAATGCAGACTCAAACTCGTGGCAGAGACAATGGTTCCGATGTATAAATCAGAATGTATTAATAATAAATATTAGTTCAAGTCTAACTTCAATTTCGATTCATCAGACTGAAGATCATTAAATATAAATTATGTATAATATTTCGATGTTATGTCATTTAATACCACGTCACAGGCAACTAACACCAACGAGTAGTCACTGAGAAAAATCATAAGGCAAGGAATTAGAGTACCCCTTGAGTTGTCAAAGCTTCCATAAAATAAATATATCAAGTCAACAAAAATATCAAATAGTACGATCTATAAATCGATGAATAAGCATTGAAGTGAATCGAACTCACTAAAATATCAACACAACTCAAACAAAGTGGAAGTCACGAGACTTAAATTACTATGGCGGCAAAACCCTGGCTACATCAACGTTGACTAATACTATCAAGCGCCAATTTACCTGGAGTACTTCAGACAGTAATATCATCCGGCTTCGTAAAATCATTTACATAGTTAAAAGCTGAAAGGAAGGTGTAATAAGTCTCCATGAACACGTAACTCAATATGAATAGGCCGATAACAACGTTGTCCATCGAAATTTCAGGATTGAGTGCAGCAATGCGATGTTCCTGAAGTGAGCTGTTAGCAGTGGATCGACATGAATCTCGATGAGTGGCACGATAGATCGACCACAAGAGCTTCCTCTAGTCGTGCTTCGAATCGAGCCGTTCTTCCAGAAAATCTAGACTGTTCCTGTGCTCGGCATCGATGTTGGTCAGAATATTGCACAAACGCAGTAATCTTGCTTCGTACGGATGAAGATCCTTGATCTCGTTGTTCGACATTAAATCTGTGCACACCGAGGCCATATCGATCTCTACCGGATAAACCTGCACGTTTCTACCGTACCTGTCGAAGGGAATAAATATCACAATATGATGATAGCGAAACGGATAGTATCAATTTAGTACTTGAGATCGAACAAATGATTTCAAATCTTAAATATACATCCATAAAATGACCTCTGCAAATTAAACTTGTTCCTCATTTTATTTATTATACAAGGTAAGTCATTTTTCTCTGCCGTTTGGATTTAGTTCTAAATTGACTATTATGAAAAATAATATTTTACATAGGAGCCAACTGAATAATTTTTTCATATAACAAATGGATTATAAGTAATTTCAGGTGACAGGATTAAATAACCTATTCCATATATTCGGTTCGTCATATTTACCTTATAAAGTTCAAATCATTCCTTCCCCGTTTGTACTCCCTATCGTTATTCAGGCTTTTGAATCCCGATCGTCCGAATCTAATAAAGATATCCGGTGACTTCCAGCGAGGATACCTGTTCACCTTCGAACTTCCGTCGATGTCACCTTTGTAAGCTTTTTCTATGCTTCCATCACCATCGCTGCGACCATATCTAATGAAGGAAGAGCCCATATTGCTTCGTCGTTCCTTCGAATCAGGATCCTCTGAGCGGCTATCGACACTATGCCTCTTCAACACGTATTCGAAATCGCCAGGCGTATCCTTGAAGATCCTCAGGCCCCCATCATCCTCCTGAGGCGTTAATATGGAGGAGGAGACCAGGACACAGTTGCAGATGAATGGCAGCACGTACAGCGACGGTAACGAGCTCTTCTGAAAGAAAATTAAAACCCTTTGAATGATGAATACTTTAAATTTAAATGTTTCCTATTGGCAAAGCATGATTCGCGATATTTATCCTCACTTTGTATACTTCATATTAAGGCGTACAGTATTTTGCAGGTTGAGAGTCAATATAGTTGAGCAACGGATGCATTTATAATTTATAATCCCCGAGGGTTAATCAGCCATGTATCAGTGAAATGGGAACCCCAGCTTTTTTCATAATATTGAAATTGTTTGTTTTAACAAAAAATTATTGAACAAAACTATTGAATCAAAGAAAGAAATTGATGAGGAGAAAATGTAGAAGAAAATTAGGAAATGACAGAGAAGATACTTATTTTATTCTACGTATAATATCTAAATTCTCAAAGAGAAATTTAATTGGATAACACAGCCAAAGAATGTTTAAAACGTTATCGTGTTTGTTAAATAAGTAACAGGTTAAACATTAAAACTCCTTAATGTATAGATCATTTAAGCAAAGAATAAATAACATACGGCAATGAGATATTGCTATTTATGGTTTAAAAAACGAAAAAAAGGACACATATTTTATGTAACAAGGTGGAAAAACGATAACATCATTGTTACGTAACTTTCGAGAACGTGAAACCTTCCATTGAACAGGGAGCACAATAGAAAGTAGATATCAAGATCCAAAGACCTGTCGCTTAACAACGTTTCTCTGTATAATTTCATAAATCTCGCTTTTCTGTTCTTTTTTCATCCGATATTTATTTACATGTACAGTCTATCGAATAGAGTGATTGTTTTAAAGCTCTTAAAAGGGCAACCAATTAAAAGTTCCGTTAAAAATGTCACAATGTTTCATAGAATCAAATGAATAACGTACAAATTGAAACGTTTATAGTACTTGCGACAATTCCTCATCGTAAAATTATCGATTTGTCTATGGACAAGTGAAAAAAAATGGTTGACAAAGTTTGATAACAAAAGGTACTATAATTTTTTAACTGCGTAATTAGAATTCTAATAATGATAATATTGAACAATTACAAATGCAGTTAAAGATGCAATTTAACAAAGAATATTTAATTATGAAAACTGACATGTCTTTGAGCAATCGAAAGCAATCGAAAGTTTTAGTTTGCAAAATTATTTAATCTTCAAAATCCTTCAGATCTCCTTCTTCGAATTCTAAAACTGTAAATTTCGATTCTCAACTACGAGCAATCACCATCTTCGAAATCTAAAAAAATGCATCCATTTAAAATAGCAAATACATGATAAATTAGTCGTAAGCAACAACTAATTTCCAACTAAAAGGAGTACAGCATTCTCAAAATCTCAAACCGTACCGTTGTTCGTATCATCATAAGAAATTATTCACATTGTTAAGAAATTTACTTTGATTTAACCATCCAATCTCCTAAAACTATATAAAGATACACAAAATCTGAAGATATTTCATACAATTGTTCTTTCTTCGCGAAAATTCAAAAGCAAAAACTTAACAGTATACGTGAGATATGATCACGAGAACCTCCTCGCAAGACTTCCTCAAGTATTATATATTACAAAAGCTGAAGGTACTCACTCGAGAATTGGTCAAAATATTCTGTTACAGATTTCCTGAGATTATTCTCGATGCAACATCGAGGTCGCGACAAGGCCGATGATAAATAATATCGGCTTGTTATTAGGTGTCTTAACAGGATGTTTAGTAATACCCCAGTATATGGAGCCAGATTAATATGATACCTTACGTTACTTTAATTAACCCTGTACGCGGTCACCCTTCGTAATGACCACGTCGCCTACGTTTTCTGCTAAAAAGCTACAGATTTACGAGGCCAGACCACGAGGAAAACAGATATAAACCGAGACTATGAATAATATTGATGCTCTATTAGCTCATTAACACTTTTTATTTGCTTAGATCACGATTTCTTGCTTTGCCAACTGGAATCAAGAAAGTGAGCAATCGAAGAAAGAAGAAGTGACTGTGAAAGAAAGATTATGCGAGAACAAGGGAAGAATGACTTCTTTTCTTAAAACTGTAATTACAGAATTGTCTGTATTAATATAGGATGTCAAATAATTCATAATTCTTGAATGAAAATATCACGGTAAGCTTTCATTTAATAAACTTTAATCAATGAATAAATGTGTAGTATACTAAGAAACTTTCAGCCATCATTAACAAAACAATGACAATTAGAAATATTCTTGCAGGCACATACTTAAACAAAGTTTAAAACTTCTTTTCTACCGTAGATAATACTTCTTCCATCTCAACTATTCATGAATTTCTTCGCCTCCCTCGCTTACGTTTCCACCAACATGACACGTTTCCTTCGCTTTATAAATTTGAAAAACATGCAGCGGGAGCTATCGAGTGCCGTAAAGGAAAGCAAGAAAGAAAAAGAAAAGAAGTAAAAAATTGAATGAATGTAAAATTAAAATCCACCCATCTGATATCGTATTCGTCGTTCGCTACGGAGGAAGATCGACTTCGCAAATTATGTTACCCGTTGCCCTCGATACACCTAGTACTCTTTTAATAGCAATTTATACGACAAAGTCGGAGAAAAGAAACGAAACAGGATGGTCAGAACCACGAAGAATTTTAAACGTTACGTCCTCGGCAAAGAAACCCGTCTTTTTCTGAGTTCCATGGAGAATAATTGGATAGAAACGCGATTAACACGTCCCATGGCTGGGACCGTATTCCATGAGAAAGACGTAAAATTGTTATTTTCGTGCAGCTAACCAGACAAAAGTTAAAGAGATTAAATTTGAATCGTGAAACGAAAGAGTAATGCGGAAAAGTAACTACAGTTCTACGAACTAACTCTATAATGTAGAGTAACTCAATTCTAATTCGATTACGTGTAATTATGAAACACAGAAGGAAAGGTATAAGAATACAAATTTGTTTGTTTTAGCCTCAAGATAAGAGAATGGCTTTAGCTTCCAGAATAAAAAAGAAATACATGTTAACAGATTTTAACCAGAAAGTTATCTGACCAGAAGTGATTCCTGTGGGTGTAGCTTCTGATCTATATGGACCACGGTTCCGTTACTTCGGACATTACTGTTGAAATAAAGGACGTGTGTAACCTGGAGGTAATCAACAAACACAAAGGAAAGAAAAAAAATATGAAAAAATTGAAAGTAAAGAATAAGTGATATATTCCCCATACATAGGTAATCTCACATATAGAGGAAGATATCAAATGTTAGAGGTAGGTCAATTTATTTAGTAGATACAAAGTTTAACACATTGTAGACTACTGATTGAATTTCCATTACTTATATTATCCTAACAAATAATTTTCGTACCAAATCTATTTCTATATCATAAAATTTTACATATATGCTTAAAATGAACAATTATTATTGTCATTCTTATTATTATTCTCATAATAATAAGTTTTTCTCAGAATTTCCTAACTTTTAACTTAGCTCTCATATCTTAGACGGTATCATGTGGCACCGTAAAGCAACATACCAATTTGGATCTAAGACATAATGAACATATTAAGAAAGAGGGTTGCTAGTATTGTTTATACGAACTCATCATTAACTCTTTGACAATGCATTAATATCGGTGAAATAAATATTTTAAATAAAATATGTATTCTAAATAGATAGTAATTGTTATAAAAAATTTATTATAGACAATTATAAAAAATTGTTATTAAATAACATGATGTAATTTTAGATCAACCGTAACCACATGCATTCTATAAATAACATATGAGATCAAATAAATTTTTGTGTCGACTAAATTAATGAACGAAAATTGCAAGTAATATAGGAATATGTTGTTTTAGTTGCTATTGTTATCAAATTGAATTAACAAATCGCTAAAACGGATTACTGTTTTAGAAGAGGACAAAAATCAAGGATGGAAGGAATTAAGAACTTTGCTATGATGTAACTGTAACGGAAGCGGAAGATATCTCTTGTATTCTCGCTATTTTCTGTCGACCCCTGCATACTTTTTCGATAGTTCTTACTTTTAATAAACAGGAAATGAAAATTCATAAGTTCGAGGACATGAGAAATTCTGAAATCCAGTACGAAGGATACGATATCAGTCAAATTTTTATATTCCTTATTAACCATCTATTCATTAGATGTCACCAGTAAAATTAAAGTTAAATTTAATCAAGAACGAAAGCTTTAAATACCGTTTATGCCATTATGGCATATGTTTACGCAGAACTATGTAAAATATCATGAGACACAGTTGAAATGTCGAGATCAAGCTGTATACCGATCGTGAAAAGAAGAGATATCGTTTCTATCCTCTTTTCGCACAAAACTATTCAAAATTTCGTAAACTCCATCAAAATTATTCAAAGGGCAAACTGCGATCACAAATTAACATATTTGTAGAGAAAAAAATGATTAAACACCAAATCACAATACTCCAATTGCGCTAAGTTACAAAGACTCAACAAAGTTCTTAAGATTCACCACTTAAAATTATCATCCCGTATTTAAAAAAAAAAAGAAACTCTTCAAAACCATACAAAATAGCTCATGTTCAAACCAAAACCTATTAGAAAACCGAAAAAGAAAAAGAGGAATTAAACAAGAAAACCAAATGAAATGATCCATCGATGCACCAAAGATTCACAAGACTCAATCACTCACCATGTCGTAAGTTTCGCTATTATGACTATTGAAACTCTTTTGCTGGCCTGTGGACGTCGAGATTCTCCTCTCAGCGTGTGGCTTCTGGCAGATTTGTTGCACGAGACGAAGAAGAAGTAGAAAGATAGGAAACAAGGGAAACGATCGCGTTTGCAAGAGGATACGCGACGTTTGCGGCCTGTTGCTGCGGTGGAACGAGTGTCCGGGGTACGAGAGATGACAACCCTTATATAGAGGCACCCTCGGCGCATCCCCCGTAGCCGCCACGGGCCGACACAGGCCGACACAGAGACAAGATAGCCTGAGTTATGATTGCCCGTATCGTATAATACGACACCTCTACATTATTTTGATTCAATTACACCGCCGGCTACCGACCTACGTAATCTCCTTTATTATTTATGACTCTTAGCAAATAATAATCATCAGCGATGCGAAACGATGATCCCGTTGTACAGATCAATCTGTTAGCACTCATGTTCAGTAATAGCACGATCATCTTAATGATTGTCCAAGAAATCGTAAGAAGTCTGCAATTTTGGTTTTTAATAAAAACGAATAATCTGTTTGAATATTCGACAAAATTTTTGCATTTTTCTCATATCTATAATGGGACATTATTTAGATAAAAGTGGTTAGAATTAATAATTTTCTATGAACAAAATGTTTTGCAACAGTACAATTATACAGTTGAACGTAATAGTAAGAAAAATAAGATTTATATAAAATAAATTCAGAGATATGTAATCCAAATATTTTGTTTATGGTAATTTGGTTTTACATAACTTGACTTTAAAGAGATTCTGTTTAATTTATTTAGTGAATAAATATTTGAAGTGAAAAACTATTCGAAAAAATATTAAAGATATAGGTATATATTGATATTCAAAGAGAGCTTTAAGTTTGGTTGTAATTTGTTCCTAATAGTCTCGATTATTCTTTATTTATATATTGAAGAAATTTTTTAATTCTTTTCCACAAATTCTTTTAACTAAAAGTAATCCTACAAAATGTATAATTTTTTATGAGAGCACGAAAATTATTATCATGGATGAAAATAAACGAAATCAGTGGAAATTTAAATCATTCAAATTGTAATAAACTATCAAATTCTTATCATTCCTTTATAATTCCAGTAAAATTATTTAATATTGAACTCTTAAACATTTTACTTTAAATTTTCAAATAGGAAGAGGAATAAAAATAGCTAATTCAAAGAAGAAATATCACAGTACGCAAAAGGGCGCCCCATGTACTTCTTTGTCAGATGAAATACTCTTTCATGAATCGGGGATGAAGTGCAACAGGTAGAGGCACTTGTTTTCCAGGAGCGAATCTGGGTCAGTTGTTTCCCATCGTGAGACAACAATCGTGACACAGGTGCGAACATTTCCTTCTTCTTCGATATACATGTCATTTAAATGTTTTGGATCGTCTTCCAGTAGTTGCAAAGGTGAAAAAACATGACGAAGACTCCGTGTAATTACGTATGGCTTTCTTTAAGTAACTCAGGTAATTCCAATTAATATAAAATAACAAGTCTATGATATAATGATCCATTTATCACTTTTTTAAAATAAAATGTTCCGATAGTGCTAGAAAATTTGTTTTAATTAAAATCTTTGAAAAAATTAAAATATTTCTACAAAATAATTAAATATTTTGAGAAAATTGAAAATTAACAAATCTGACAAATGAATCCTATTTCAAGCTATGTATCTATATTGTAATAAAAATCACACTTGTTGCGTGACATGGAACAATTTAATCTTTATCTGCTATCAATTAAATATAAAATCCTCAGTAGAGGAAAAATAATAACCTATTTGAAAAAAAATTGAGTTCTTATAAATTATATCACTAAAGGTTGATATACTCAACTTCAAAGTTTCCATGAATTTGATATGAATGATGTAATTAATGATTTCTCTATTTACTTTTTAAATCTGCAACGACATTGAAATTTCTGACAAAGTATAACATTTCGACGTGATTGCGTCTCCGGGAACGGTCCGGCTTTTATTCTTGTCGTTCTTTCTTGTTGTCAACTCCCCACCCCGCCACCCACGTTGGTGTACAGCATATATAAGTACAATATAGCGCGCCTTATCTTGAAAAATGTTTGTATCCCCGTTCGTCTACAACTATTGTACTTGCTTTGTGCACGGAAAAGCTGAACTGACATCTCTGAAAGTATATAATCCAATGTTAAGCATATGAACCCGTAGAAAGTGTCGTGGATAGTTCATTACAAATCTCATATCTATAGATGACGTCGATGGTGAACTACAAAAATCAATCGAAACAGTGGTTTTAACAATTATTATTTAATTAATAATTTTAACCTTCTGAGGGAACTTAGAAAAAATGTGCTTGGCTGTGATTTAATTAAATTTTTTTATCAATTTGATCAATTTTTTTTTATATTCTATGTATTTATATCTTATAGAATTTAGTAAAGTACTGGAGATAAGTAGAATATTTAATAAAGAATCAATTTAATAAATGTAACTACTTATCCTAATAAGTGGATATAAAGTTTCTTCATAAAAGATAAAATTCAATATATTACTATTGTCGAATAAAATTGTATCAAATTTGCAATAATCACTAAATTAAAAAGAAATTATCAGTTTTAAAATCTAAACTATGAGTAAACATATGTATTTATCTAACTAAAAGATTAAATTCATTCCACTAAATATCGGTCATACAATTAATTTTAGAAATATTTTGTAATGAATAAATAATTTGGTAACTTCATTTGAAAGTTGTAAAATGTAGAAAGGATTGTCAAGTAAGCAAAACATGTTTATGCAAAAACGAATTATATTTTATATTTTAGGAATTTGATTCCACAATAGGCGATTTTTCACAAGAAAAATACCACAGACAAAAGTAAAAATCTCTGGATACGCTATCATTTTATGAATAAATTATTATATACATGGAATGTTATGGACTGTAATAAATAAAATACAATAATTGTCAAAATTTTATTTTTGTATGATCGAAACAGGTATATTCATTTAGGAAAATGTGAATACTTCAAATTCTCCTTCTTTAAGAAATATAAATGAAGATTACAAAAAAGTGATACTAGTTAAATTCTTTTTAAATCTATCAAAATGGTGTATTATAACTTTACCTTAACTTTTTAAGTTTATTTGTACTTGAGTTTAAATCAATACACTTTATTTTTTCAAATTTTATTATTTTTTAATTCAACTTTTATCACTTTTCATTATGGCATTTAAATAGCATTAAAATGCATTAAAATATCACCATAGTATATAAAAACTGAATAAACTACAATATTAAATCAAGAAGAAAATTAAATTATCACATCATGAACATTTTTTTATGGTTTTATCTCGCGGCAGGACAGTTATTGTATTTCGTATAATTAAAAATACAATTAAGATATTTTACTTTTGGAAAATTCTGTGGAATTTTCTCTTCATATTCAAGAGAATCTTTTGAAGTAAAGCTACCTAAATTCCTTCTTATCAGTACATGTTAAAATCGGCTCACAAAACGACACTTATGCTACTCATGTAGCCATGATAAGTTTATTTAGCACGCAATGACTTATAAAATAGTATTTGAAAATTATTTTAAGTTCAGTCTTTGTAAAAAGTCTCCTTAAAAACTATTTCTTGTTTTATTTGTTTCTTTTTTCTTGTTTTAAATACGAAAGCCTTGCACAAATGAAGAATAATTCCAGTTATTTTCCATATCGTTGCTCGCATTTATTGTATTTTTCCAACAAGTATGCAAAATCCTTTACAGACATAGTAACATGTAGAGGTAATGTGCTAAAACAGAAAATATGATATTACAAATTAAATATAAAAATGCTAAAGTCTAGAAAATACACAAACTATTAGTGATTGAAGTAAACTTACTAAAATTCTGTTACTCGTGTTTGCCATGGCAAAACACCATATGTGGAACAAATATGACCATAAATTAATCCCAAATCAGGATCTGGGATTCCTCGTGAATTTAATTTTTCATCGAGCAAATCGATGTTTATTTCTTCTAGTTTAATTGTTCCTGTAACGACAGCATCAGCTAATGTTTTTGTTAATAATACTATCTCTTGTTTTCCATCTACTGAAGACAACAAAGATATCCGCGTTTTTAACTTGGAATCTATAAATTAAACAGAATAATATTATTTTATTACTACGCCTATCTAAATTTTTAAAATTAAAAACTTTTACATACTATGTATTATAAAACATTATTTGTATAAAAAAATATACCAGTTATTCCATTTGTAAATCCTGTATTTGGTTTATTCCAATTAATGTGCTCCACTAAATCAGGCCGTCTTCTTGCAAGTTCGTATTTCAATAAATTTTCGTTTCGGATTAGGTAACCTGTAACAGTAAAGACGATAATAAATATAATTAAAAATACGGTACAATTAACAACAAAATTACTTAATGTAATTATATAAATTATTTTTTATATATTTAGATCATATAACTGACAATATTTCGCAAAGTAACGAAATTTAGGAAAAAATTTATTTCTTAATAACAGCTATAAATATTTTAACATCATAAAACATTTTACAAATTTTTTTATTAATTTGGTAACAAATAGATAACTAAATTGTTTAATGTTAAATCACTATAATGAATCGATTCCGAAAGCAATAGCGCACGTGTATTCGATCTGTCCTTGACTCTAGATAATAAAACACTTGATTAACATTGTATTACACAATTCTATGTATACGAAATTTATTTTAATATTTTTACTTTTCAAATACACTTTTAATTTAGAAAAAGAATTCCATTGTTACAATTAAAAATTTATTTTATTACTTATAAAATTAACTTATAACATACAACATTAAAAACAATCAAACAAAATTTTGGAAAGTTGAATACATTTAATGTATTATTAATTTGTTATGAAATTCTTATTAGAAAAATTTTATTTCTTAATATGGTTTTGTACAAATATAGTAAGTGAATAATGGCAGAAGGCTACATAATAAGATATTAAATGAAAGTTACTTACAGTTAGAGATAAATAGAGATAAATAGAAATAAATAGAGTTAATAGATAGAATTAATAGATTTATTATAACACATTCTCAAAGAGATACTTTTTGTAGCAACATAATATTTGTAAAAATAAGTAAATAATTTAAATATATGTTTGAATTTATGAGAATGTTATTTCTTTACTATTATTGAAATAAAATATTCTATAATATGATATTTATGACCATATCTTTAAAATATTAAATTTTATCACTCACAAGTTATATAAAAAGAAATTAACTTGGAGATACATAAACATATTATATATAATTCTAAAAATAATATATATAATATGTA